>NW_027266810.1:0-110344 GCF_046630445.1 Rutidosis leptorrhynchoides
ACACAATAATTTTATTCTTAATTAACTTCTTATCTATTATTTTAAAAATTTCTAATAAAATTCATATATTTTGTTTTCTTATTTCTAATTAAAACGGACACATCTTTTTTTTCTAATCAAACGAACATATTATTAAAGAAATTATTCTTAATCAAATTATGATATATATTATTTTTTTTAATTTTTCATTAAATTATTATTTTTAATAAAAATTTACGCAAAAAACTTTTCTACAGGAGGTAAGATTCCCTGCTGCCCACCAGATCATGTAATGTCATCAAGTTCAAAGAAAATAATTCAACAATTTCCCTTTCACACTTAAAAAAATTATAAAGGTCGATTTTGATTCTGTGAAAAACATGAGAGATTAATCTGTATGACAAAAAAAATCCCCAACGGAGAGTATTAATTGATAAATGACGTAACTGTGCTTGCCAAAGCTCAGAAATCAAAATCTAGGTTATTAGATTATTGGAGTCTAGAGAAACCGATTATAATATCTTAAACAAATAATTGGATTCATTACTAGAATGCAATTTTATACCAAGGACAACAATTGCTGTAATTTCGCTAAACATCCGCTGGAAAAACGATTTCTAGCAGTTTACCATCGATTTACCAGCGAAAATAGATGGCCGCTTAAAGGCTTGCTGGTAAATTATACCAGCGACTTTTCCAGCGATATTACCAGCGATATTATCAAGCAGCGACTTTTGCAGCGAAACTTTCGCCACCATATTCTGGTGGTGGTCTTCCATCGTCACCTGCACTGTTCCGGCGACATAAACGCTGGTATCATTACTGGCAGATATTCCATCGAAATATTCGCTACAATATCCAACTACAATTTTCACACAATTGCAGCAGTTTAGTAGCAAAAATTTCACCACTAATACCAGCGAATATTCTAGCAAATTTAATAGCGAATTTATATTCATAATTGAGCTAAAATAATATTGTAGCCACAATACAATAGTGCACATTATTGCCAAAAAAACAGGTAATACTCATAAATAAAATGGTCATAACATAGTTTGAACATTTATCCATATCAAAAGAGACCTCTAAAGAGTGTTCAATAGTTATAAGTCTTACAAAAGTGAGTACTTTTAATCTACATAGCAATAAGTTATATTAAAAAAACTCGAATACTACCATTAGAAATACAAACTAATGACGTGGAGGAAAACGACCTTCAATGAACTCCCAAAGCTTGTAAAGTTTGTTGTTTACACCACAAAAAGGTGGATGATGGTATGGGAAGCTTGTCATGTTTTGTTACTTCCTCACAGCACAAGAAATGCCTGAAACAAACCATCCATTCCTTCCTATGCAGCAATGCCAGAAACAAAAACGAACACATTCAGTTTCGAGTAATGTTCTTTCTGAAAATTGCAAGGAGATGAGGACTATCCTAGAGATAAAAGACTCTTACGCACATGAGGAATGAAGCAAATACTAGATAGCTTCCTAACAATAGGCATTTCCAGGAATTAATTACTCCTATTGGAATCCTTCTTAGCAGCAAAGAAACATAGCATATGCATATTGCAGACATTTAAGCATGCATAGAGAAGTTTCCAGACTTACAAACGTTTTAGACATTATTTGAAGCTCATTATTTGAAGGCTCATTGTTTGAAGGCGTCTTTTCTTCATTCTTCTTCTTTTTATTACTTCCTTCCTTTTCCTTTGGTGCCCCTGCCCTTTTCTCAGCATTCTTCTTCTTAAATTCTGAAAGTAAAAAACCAAAGAGATCAATTCCATGAAGACTAACTACGAAATGAGTTATCATCGAATGTTTCTAAATGAAACCAACAAATGATCGGTCCTTTTTCCATTTGATGAATGCGCCTAAGAAGAAGAACATTAGAAGATATAGGGGCTGTAGAAAGTGGCCTCATCATAAAATACATTATTCTTCTAACCACTTGGAGGTAAACCGATCAGTTTCAGCTATGAATGGATGAATGAAAATGGAAATGTTTAAAGGATTCACAAACCATCAAGGGATGCTTTAAGAGGATCAATGAATTCTGAAAACTCAATCTCGTCAAGAGCTTTAAACACATCATCAGCGTTCATCGTGCTTCTCTTGGACTCTTTGCATATGTCATTTGCCATACAAGTACGTGATTGATGATCAATAAAGGAATCCAGAAACAATCTGAAACTCTGACACAGGTATATTACTACACTTAGATTTATTAGATTTGCTGTAACAATACTATTTTTGTTCATCCGAAAACTACGCAACTGCAGAAACCTAGATCATACAAACCTAGCCCCACATATTTACCCCATTGTTGTTGACTTGGAATTTCACTATTGTGGTCTCTGTGAGCATTGTTTGAAGCTCCCTGTTCTTGTATCTCTTATCTTGCAGAACCTTTTTTATCGCCACAGTTTCACCCGTCTCTAAGCATTTAGCCTATATAACAACATCAAACACTTTGGTTAGACATCCGAAACATTAAAACTCTATTATAAACTGAACCAGAAGCGCTAATAAAACTGCAAACTAGAGTACAAACTAAAGTACCTGAAAAACTACTCCAAAAGATCCATGACCAACAACACGCTCAGCCATATAGCTTACAGTCTACAATCATTAGGGGGGGGGTGGGGGCGCGGAAGTTAAGTTATTCCAACATACACAAAGGAAAAAACAAAATCCATTACTCTAAAGAGAATAAGAATGTAATCTCAAACCTGCTTTGGCTGGCCATTCTTGCTGCCAATAGTTGTGACAATTATATGTCCGGCCTCAGTTCCATTCCCATCGACCACAGTCGCTTTCGTTTCCTGCAAAACGTTGAAAAAAAAATTCATTAAAATTGAAGTGGATCACCAAACATTCTCTTCTGAAGCTGAAGAAGACAAGGTAATTTACCTTTTCATCCCGAATTTTCATATCATTCAATTCCTCCGGGAGTCTATCAACACCACCGGGTTCAGATGCCGGAGCTACACCTATAGAAGCCATTATTATCTAAACGACGGGAAAAAAATAGCTCCTTGTTGTTCTAGATCGCCTTCTGGTAGAAGAAGTGAACAAATTACCTGAAAAAATAGTCGAATTAGGTTATTGAAAAGAAAGGGATCTAGATGCAGAGATGAAGCAACTACGATGAAAGAGATTAAAGCTAATCCTTTTAACACAACCCATCTGATCCTTTGAAGCGACAAACAAAGACAAAAGAAAAGCCTCCTAATTTTTTGAATTTTGATTAAAAATTTAGGGAGAATATTAAAGGAGTTCGTAAATTTTGGTTAAACATTTAGGGGGGAATATTTTTTTATAACCCACTTAAAACTTGGCAATCAAATTATAATATTAGTTTTCCAGCGCAACATGCGCTGCTAATCCGCTGGAAAAACCGACGGAAATTCGCTGCTAGTTCGTTGGCAAAATTGCCGGAACTTCGCTGCTAGTTCGCTGGAAACTCGCAGGTGCAAGAACCGTGCCAAAAGCGCCAGCGAAAATAGTCGCCGGAAACGTCGCTGCAAGCACTTGCATAAGTTTTTAGCGAAATGTTTTGCTGTTAATGTGGTTGGAAATATTACTGGCGGAGCATTTCGCTGGAAACCTTCGCCAGTTGAATCTATTCGCTGGAAATCATTTACCAGCAATTTATTTTGCGCAGGTAATGTCGTTGGAAAATATTATTGGCAATTTTTCTTGCTGCAAATTTCTTCAATATTGCATATTCACTGGAAATAATCTACCGGCCATATAAACGCCGCTAATTACAGCGAATTAGCAGCGATATATATTCCGCTGCAAATATTTCGCCGGTAAAATGATACATTCTAGTAGAGATTAGATTGATTGATTGAATGCCCAAATGATGCTTGGAGCGATTAAGAAGATTTTTCGACAACAAGGCAAGATGGAGTCAGTGTCCTTATCGCCGTCGTTAGCTTCAGGCTTCGTAACTTCTAGACATGATGTGTGCACGTTTCTTTTCAGTATCAGGAATGCTAATAGATCGAGTCTGTGTGGCAGAACAATGAAAGATGAAGGTGGTTTGTTGTTGATTATGGTGGCCGAACTAGTGGGTTGGTCGTTTGACTCCATAATATCCCATGCTAATTAAACATAGAATTTTCAAGCTAAGCTAATACTCCTTCCGTCCCAAATTAGATGCTAATCTAGGAAATTTCACACAAATCAAGAAAACATGTTTTTTAGTTCATCTTCCAACATAATTGTGATTGTATAAATTAAAAAATCCTCATGAGGATATGTGGGTGAAGATGGTGAAATTGGTGAGTGAGAGTACATGGGAGACATGAGGGTGAAGATGGTGAAAGTAGTGAGGGTATAATGAAAAAACATAATTAATGTTCCTTAAATTTGTCAAAATTTGTATCTAATTTGAGACAAAAAATTATGTTTATATTAACATCTAATTTGAGACAGAGGGAGTAATATAATTGAAGCATCGGGAAAATCAGTTGGTTGAGTTTTTTTTCTTTTTTTGAGATGGTGGTGATGTCATTGTCTAAACACGGTGGTGGTGATTCTCTTTAGATGTCTAACAGAATCCTTGGTGTTTTATAAAGAGACAAAGCAGGTTTTTTTATTTTTTTATGTTAAATAAAAAATGTTAAATTATTTTTTAAAAAATAATAATAAGTGTCATTATATCATTGGTTGGTAGTAGGGAATCTTATCTTCTGCTGCAGGAGGTAAATTTTTTCCAAAATTCGCTATATATTTTTTTCAATTCTTAATAAAAACAGGCATATATTATAATATATATTATTGTTTTCTAATTTTTTTCTTTAAACTATTATTCCTTATAAAAACTTGCAATTTTTTTTAACTAAAACGGATATATATATTATTTTTCAAACAATAAAAATAACTACATTGATTAGATGCAATTGTAAATTTTATTCTAAAATCAAATATTAATATATAACTTTTACCTTTTGCTATCCTTATTATTTTTGAAAACAAAATAAATTTTTAATTCTAATAGGATTGTAGGTTTTGAAATCAAATCACAATAATTATAGCTGATATAAAATTAAAATAATTTTGTTTTGATATGATATTTGACATATATTTAATAATGTTTAATACAAATAATTCTTTTCTAATATTTTTTTATGATATATTTAAATTATTAATTTTTAAAGGTACGGATTATCCGTCCAACGGACAGGCCCATAGACTTGTTTTGTTATGGGAAGCTACAATAACGATCAATCACGTTGGAGCATATAAACGCTGTGATAGTTTGGCACAAAATAGATTAAACAACTTTAAATGATAACAAGAGATCAACATGAGAGATTTAACGCAAACACTTTGCTTGTTTATTTATTACGCAGTTTGGTGTGTTAACGAACACCTAATCTGTAGGCAAAGGGCCAAGTAGAAGTTTCTTACAATAATGGGAGATAAACTCCTAAATCACCTAGGAGCTTTGTGCCCAACCCGCACAGCTCAACTAGTAACTCACGAGTTCTCCTAAGTAATGCTAGACCTAGGCTACCTAACCTATTCTAGGACCCTTACTTAACTTAGCCAAACACGGCTAGAACTCTCGTCACTCTCGTTCCTAAACCTTTAAACTTTGAGTAACCTATGACAACAACTAGAGGCTAGAGTGGAGTCGGTACTCGAACACTCATCCTATATCCTTTCAAGTAAGCTGTGCAAAAACTTCCTATGAGAAGATGTCCTCTATTTATAGCCTAACTTATGCCTTGATCGGCAATCCACATTTGCATGATGCTGGAAAAGCCAGTTCATACCCAAGATAACATCGAAATCTTGTATGGGTAGTAGTATCAAGTTCGCCTCTAGGTGCCTCCCATTCACTTCGATGGGACAATTTGGATACCCTTCCGTTGCCGTAAACGTCTCCCCCACTGGGACATCTACCGCTAATCTTTCTATCAAGGATCTACGTGGGATTCTAATGCATTTAGCGAATTTATGTGACACGAACGAATGTGTCACACCTGGGTCTATCAGTATTGCGGCGTCATGACCGCAAAAGAGGATTGTTCCTATGAATCGCTTACTCTAAGTGAGTGATCATGTTTGGATATAAAACTTAGATGCAGACCTCACAGACTTAATTTTTCCTAGGTGTTTTCCTATGGTCATTCTATAACCCAATATATTTTCTAAAAGATATTTAACCTGGGCTCTGATACCAAAATTGCGACACCCCCCTCGCGATTTCCCTCTAAGGACGGGAGATCACTCGAGGGGCGTCGGGAGTTTCGTTTTTCACACTTATCGATTTAAGAAATAAATCTTTATTCGATTTTTATATCCTCCATAAGATATTAAAACATAATTAAGTATTTTAGTTACATATAAGTTTATAACAATAATAAAAGTCAGGTTAACTCTAAGACACACTTTGGCACAAGTGCCGCCCAACAGGTTTATTTAAGGAAGATAAATATTATGCTCTGCTCGAGGCTGTGAAGTAATCTACCTCGATCTCCAAACGATAACTTATTCTACAAAATACGTTGACAGTTTCGTAGATACTTTAAAAATGAAAGAGTAAAATAGTCATTTACTATAATGAATTGATTTTTCTCCTCTGTTATAAAACTGATTAAACCAAATAGGTTCAATCATTATTTCATCTTCAACCTTCATACGAGACGCGTTTTCTCTCGCTCGTCTCTGCTTCTGTTCGACGTCGGCCGTGGCGATTCCGGGGACGTCAGGCTCCGTCACAGGTACCGATCGACTCGTATCAACTCGGGGAACACGAATATAAGGTTTGATTTTTCTAATTTTACCCCGTTCGTCTTTAATTTCAAAATTAGGTTTCGGGTACAAATTTTTAACACGTCGAATTAAAGTCTAATCTCCTACTATGTTATTCTACTGTTAATGGGGATTGTTTCTATACTGAAATCGAGTCGAATTAAGTGCAGGAAGGCGTCGGATTTTTACCTCGAAGAATTCGACCACCTAGTTTCTCGTCGGCCTTGGCTCGGTTATGTTCGTCGATGCCTCTGGACTCCTCTGATGTCCGAACTCGGGCCAAACTTGGCTAACTCAGTGACGATCGACACTCAACTCGGTCGTGACTCAGTGAGTAAACGATGTTTGATCGGGTAGTTTCCTCCTTGAAAAGTGTTTCTTTATGCCTTGTCTATAACATATATTGATTCGGAATGATTCTGGAAAAATCGATTTTTTGCAGTGTAATTAATTAGGCGATTTCGTGTAATTGACATATTGATTTCCGTTGCTTGTTACGGAGAACTTGAACTGAAATTTATTATAATTGGACTGAGAAAATGGACTGAATTGAATGATTGTCTTGGCTGTGATTGTTTGAAAAATGAGGATGGGACTTGTTGAATGTTTCTTTGTTACGGAGGACATATCATGTTGTCAATGATATATATGCAATGAGGTTCTTTGATATATTATTGATATGAATTTATGAAGCCTACAAGAGGACTCACCTTCCTCTATGATAGGTGTTGAAAATTTTGGGTCTTGTAGTCTACTCTTGTCTCCCTAGAAAATCCTATGGATTTGATTAATCAATTACTCCCTCTATTCATGATATTTTATTTTCATTAGATTTTAGAAATTATAGTAATATTTTCTATCAATTCATCTCAAATTGTATTTGAAAATTTATTTGCATCGCGTAGTTTTTAATGTCTTTTCGACTGTTAGTTTATTAAATTAACAGCGTCCAAATCGTTACGCGAAGAAAAAATAATTACGGTTAATCGCAATATCTAATTATAATACGCGTCTAAATTAGAGTATGGGTGTTACAATCACTTTTTTGTTTCCTTTTAGATGATGACTCAGTTTTCTTTCCAATTGATTTAATTTGAATCGCCTTTATTTCCTTTTACATGCATTGGTCATGTTTCCTTTTAAATCCTACGTCTTCATATATTTTGATTTTTCTAGATTTTTGTTTTGGAGAAGACGTCTTTCATCAATCCTAACTGTCTATTGTAATGTGATCTTGTCCGCTGAAATACTCCATCTTGACAGTCCATGTGATGATAGTAAAATGAGCTTCTTATCCATCATTTGCATTTTTATTACAACCATATATTATAAAATATACTACAATGACATATTGTTCTTTAAAATCATATAATTACCAAACTACTACTAACTTATTTCTATGTCAAAAAGTAACAATATAGATGTCTATATCAAGTCATATAAAGTCTTGATATAGCATGCATTCTCAAGTTTCTACTTTCGCCATGATCCTATTTAAACTACCCAAAGAATTTTGTGAGAGTTTAGAGATGTATTGTGCCAAATTTTTTTGGGGAACTAAAGAAGGTCATAGAAAGATGCATTGGGCATCATGGAAGAGGTTGAGTGCTAAAAAGAAAGATGGTGGGTTGGGCTTTCAATCATTGGAAGCATACAACCTCGCTCTAATTGCTAAGCAAGGATGGAGGGTCATTACAAACCCAGAGTCTTTGGTTGCTCGATTGCTGAAAGATAAATATTTCAAGAGCTCCTATTTTTTGCGAGCTGAGTTGGGTCGATTTCCCACTGACATTTGGAGGACATTACTTGATTCAAGGGCAATCCTTTTAGCTGTTGGGATGTGGATAGGAAATGTGCATGAGATCGTAACATCCCTCATTTTATGGTCCCTCTTGAAGATCTGAATACGAATATGGAGCTAAGTGTAAATGACTTGTTGGTAAGCCAAAGACATTTCTATTATGTAGAGTTGTTATAGTCTATGTTCTGTCAAATCACGGTGGTTGCTATTTTAGCGACACCAGTGAGGGATATGACGAAATAAGACCAGCTGATATGGACATACGGATCTTCAGGAGTCTATAAGGTCAAATCAAGGTATTATATTGCAAAAGATTTGTTGATAGCCTTGATGAACTGCAGAATCTTCATATCTCTTATTTTCAACATTGGCCTTGACTTTGGGATATGAAATTGCCTCCAAACATGTGTTTCTTCGCATGGAAGCTATGCAGGGGCTTGATGGGCACAAGGGATATCTTGAACTAGCAAGGTATGAATCTTTCTACCCATTGTGAAATCTGTATAGATCATACTGAGTCCATGCTTCATATATTTTGTGATTATATTTGGACATCTACTTTGTGGAATACTATGGAGTTTGGATGGATAGTTGATTCTAGTATCATTGATTTAATTGAGTGGATGAATGAAATGTTTTCCAAACTGTCGGATGTTGAGGTTCGTTCGCAAATTTGTGGTCATCTGTTGGTGGGTGTGGAATAATAGAAATTCAACCATATTTGATCAAAATTGCGCTCAAGATAGTTGCAGAATTGCTATAGAAAAATGGTTGGTGGAACGGGCAGGTGTTGCCTAGAGACCTCAATTCGTGGCTACTTTGCAGCAGGTTTGGAAACCTCCTGATAGGAGATGGATAAAATTAAATTATGATGCTTCCTTTAAGTATTCTTCGCGAATCAACTAGTATGGCTTGGTGGCAAGAGATAAAGTTGGTTAGGTTATACATGTAGAATATAGGTTTATTGGAGTAGCAGATGACTCGTTTCGGGCTAAAGCAATGGCTGCTGCTAGTGCAGTCCAGTGGGAGATCTGTAGCTAAGGTTATTTTTGAAGGAGACTGCATGTTTCTACATAAGGAGCTAATTTCTTCGTCCGCAAGCTACACTAGGAGTGGATTGGTGATTGACACATTGAGGTATGTCAATAAAGTTGCTCATGTTTTAGCCAAACTCGAATCCGACCTCTCTGTAATTTGTTTTTCATTTTCTTCATTACTCTCATGTGTTAAAACTGTTGTTCTTGATGATTGTTCATCTTAACAAAATAGGAGGGAAAATGTTCCCACAAGTCCCTGAACATTTCTTAGGTTAATCGGTAGGTCCCTTAACTTCACTTACTAACCATCGGATCCTTGAACTTGTATAAATCATAACCACAGGGTCCTTGACGTTAAGTCTTTGTTAATATTGCTGACATGGCAACTGACGTGGCAAAGCTCATACAAACCATTGGATCTTTTTGTCCACGTGAGCGTCTAGTCAACGAACACGGACCGATTAATCGAAACAAACTGGATGAACCTGAAATGAACCGATTGAACCTTTGAAAAAACCGATTCAGCTCTAAAATAAATTGGTTTAACCCGTTAACCCGTCATCTTCTTCACAAGACTTCCAATCTTCCTCCATCTCTCCTCTTTACCATCTTCTCACTTTTATGAGAATTTTGGCCACTTTCTAAAAGCAAAATAGTAACTTTAGCAGAACAAATTGGTTTAACCTAATTATGGTAGCACCATAGCCAACACAAGCCCGATCTAACACTAACATCAAGATCCTCTACTTTCAGTGTTAAAAATTGATTATCACTCGAAAAAGGAGATTAATTAAAGATATGGCTTCTCACTTTTTGTATTACCATTACAAGCAAAAAATAAACAATCACTACCAACAAGAAACAAATAATCCCTACTAAAATCTTAATCCCCAAATGAGCTTTCGAATTGAACACTATGACATCTTAAACAAAGGAGAGTGCTTCGAAGGAAACTGTGAGCAACAAGAACAAGCCAAGTGAAATCCCCCATTTACCCTTTATCAAAGCTTTGCTCTTCTTCATGGCTTTCCAGTCCTTAGCTTCTTCTAAAACCGGAACAACACTTGCCAAGTTCCAAATTATGAAGATATAAGCTAAAACACAGATGAATTAGAACCCTACAACGACAATTAAAGCAATCCCAACCAGAGAACCTCCAAGTAAAATTGTAAATACAGTTGATAAAGCAATACCCAGAAAAGAAACGACGATAATTAGGCATATCCGATGAAGAAACTTACTAACAGCCTCTTCTAAAACTAGATAAATTATTGCAGTCAGTGACGAGAAATTTGAAATTATCGAAACTTTACATTTTCCACCGTGAAGACCTTGTGAACAATTCGTCGTCTTTTTCATGCCATTGTCTTTATGAAGATGGTAAAGGAGAGAGATAGAGGAAGATTAGAATTTGTCAAGTCTTTTGAAGAAGACGATGGCTTAAAGGTAATGGGTTAAACCAATTTATTTTAGAGTTGAACCGGTTTATCAAAGGTTCAATCGGTTCGTTTTGAGTTAATTCGGTTCGTTTTGATTAATCGGTTCATATTTGTTGACTAGACGCCCACGTGGACAAAAGACCCAATGATTAGTATGAGTTTTGCCACGTACGTTGCCATGTTAGCAATTTTAACGGAGAGTTAACGTCAAGGACCTTGTGGTTATGTTTTATACAAGTTTAGGGATCCGGTGATTAATAAGTGAAGTTAAGAGACCTAATGATTAACCTAAGAAAATTCCAGGGACTTGTAGGAGCATTTTCCCAAAATAGGATGAATGATCAACTAAAAAAATTGCTCTTGTATTGAGATGAGATTGGCCGTAAAGCATGTTTTATTCACACTAGTTTGATCGGAAAGTCCAAAAACTTCCAACCCAACAAAAAATGGAGAGCCGCCTTAGAACCTAGCATAGGCCCAAATCCATTGAAGGCCCTATCCTTACAAACCATAGGCTTATACTCTAAAATGATTTATTAAAAAAAAAAAAAAAAAAACCTGAATATAGCCAGTTTGCTAGACTTTCAGAAACGAAGATGGAATCTTAACACCTTGAAGTAAAGTCCAAAACATGCGGCTGAAATTTGAATCCGTGTAAATATTTAAAACTGAAAGTCTCGTATCAGTTATACAAAAAAGGTAAAAGAAAAAAAAGAAAACTCACATCGCAATCCACGCCTCACATTTTTGGTAACACCAACGGGCAGATCTTGGTCCATGTCAGCATCCACAACTTTTTTTTTTCTTATGCTAATATGAATTATGAAACGTATTATTCACAAACTTTGTACATCTATCTATCTATATATAAGAGTGCAATTTTTGTCAAATTTTAAAAACACGCCGGCGCCCCTCAACACATTAAAGGTTTAGAAAAATAATGTCGGACTCCGACCTCCGTTCACCGTTATTGCCTCCGCCATCCGCCGCAAAGTCGATAAAACTATGCATCGACGACATGTTACAAAGTCATTGTGGAGAATTTGGGAGGTGGCAGCTCCGCCACTTTGTGCTCACGTGCTTCGCATGGGCCCTCGAGGCTTTCCACACCATGGTTATGATATTCGCCGACCGCGAACCGGATTGGAGATGCGCCGCCAAAGATTGCCGGAGCTATTGTGACCTGGAACCGGGTTCGTGGGAATGGACCGGCGGACCGGGAATTTCCACGGTGTCACAGTGGGGATTGGTTTGCGGTGAAAAATATAAAGTTGGCTTGGTTCAAGCCTTGTTTTTCGGTGGCTGCATGATCGGTTAGTACAATTATATCTTGGATTCTGTTAATAATAATATTTTTATTTTCTTTGATTGATGATAATGATTGATGATAATATCTAATTAAATTTGTGATAAAATTAATTAATTATACTTTATTTGAAGCAACAAACCATATCATGTGATAAGATTAGATAGGATCGGGAAGGATAATATTCTTCTTTCTTTTTTCTTTTTCTTGATGAATCTGGATAGATGAATGCTTCTGAATTTGTTTATTTTAATAAATTTTTGATTTCGTTTTGACTTCAAAATGATTTCGTTCTGTTCTAGACATAAGTTGCCTTTCCATGATCTCTCTGTTTAAGTTGCGAATTTTATGTCAACATTTATTTATTTTTTATATATATATTTTTTTTAGAAAAAAGGTGGTAAAATTGGTAACTAATGAAAGGTTTTGATGCTCGAGATCAAATTCGGAATATTCTCTCCTTGATTATCCAATATTTCATCCCCACTTGTATTTTGTTGACTATATTTCCTGGCTAGCTAGGTTATTTGCTTGCTATTGGACACATACTGAAGATAAACGAAATCGTTTATTTTATTTATTGTAAAGATATAGCCGTATACGACCCAAAGTGAAGGATTTTCTCGTGGTGCATAGCAGACTTGTAGATAAGAATTATAGCAGCTGTACACGTCTTTGAAGGCTAGGATTTAGTGATCACAAACATATATATACTTGATAAACTAATTAAGAAAATCTCGATCAGATCGGTGCTTTTTGGAACAGGATTGGTTGATTTAACAAGACACAATAGTCTTTTGCTTTCTGGTGTTTTCTTGTCTTGTCTTCTGGCTTCTAGTTAGTCACACATTATCATCTCCTCGGATCATCTCACTCATTATAACAGAACAGAAAATATATATAGAGAGAGAGAGACTTTAAACTGTTACAATTTAATCAAGATAGTATAAATAATTAATATTTAAAATTGTTGTGTAAATGTTATGATCAATTTAATTTCATCCCTGGTGGCTAATAATCTTTTTTGATAATTTATTAAAGTTGATCTCATCTGTGATTATTGAGTTGAAGACGAGGCCCACTTATTTTTGGACAAAATAAAGTGTGGACAAATTAAATTACCAACCCAAGAGGAGATAGTTTTTCCTAGGGAGAACCTTGTGACAATAAACTAACGAAACTAAGCATGAGACTCCTGTCACAGATTTATTAATCTTTTCAATCATTAAAGTCCCTAAAAACAGAAAGCGTGTTAAAAAATAAAAATGGTAGGGTTTGAGCTTCTTCTTGTTTCGTCGAGCCCACAGCTATATATATATATATATATAAAGTTTGGAAAAAATGTTTCATTAATTAGAGTTTATCTCCAAATTTTTAGTTTTAAATGCTGTGCTGTCCCATGTGATGAATGGAATTATGGAACTGAAAGTCACAATCTATGGAAATGGAATTTTATATCTAGCCTTTGACATCATTACTTGCTTTAGCTCACAATCTTTATAAGTATTATTAAAAGCAAAAGATTGATTTTGTTCAATGTATATCCTCTGCAATTTTCATAACCTTGCAATTTCATCTAATCTTTCAAATTAATGTTACCATAATATGATTAAATAATTAATATAATTCTATTTGTGATTTTCAGGTGCTGGTATATTTGGACATCTATCAGACTCCTCGTTAGGAAGAAAAGGCTCACTACAGTAGTATGCATCATGAACGCCGTATTTGGAGTCTTAACGGCGTTTTCACCAAACTACTTCACTTACGTCATCCTCCGTCTTCTAACAGGCTTCAGTACAGGTGGCGTCGGTCTCTGTGCCTTTGTTCTCGCTACAGAACCGATCGGTCCGACCAAACGAGGCGCAGCCGGAATGTCCACTTTTTACTTCTTCTCAACCGGAATCGCATTGCTAGCAGGAATCGCATACATTTTCCATCTTGGCGTGAACTCTACATTGCTTCCTCAATTCCATCCTTCTTATTCTCATTTAGTTATCCCTTTCATCTCCGAATCGCCGAGGTGGTACCTCGTTCGAGGAAAAGTAGAAGAAGCCATGAAATAATGCGAGCCATCGCTAAGTCTAACGGACGTGACCTTTCCTGATGGAGTTATATTAGCAATCGACGAAGAAACGAATAAGGAAGGCGATGACTTGAATTGCAAGGAAGAAGACTTGGGAGACAAGGAAGCAATAAAAGGCTCTTTGGTCGATGTATTGAAGTCAAGAGTGACGCGTGGCCGTCTAATTCTCTCCGTCATTATAAATTTCCTATGCTCGGTCGTATACTACGGCTTGAGCTTAAACGTGGTGAACCTCGATACCAACCTGTACCTCAACGTCGTCCTTAATTCCATCGCGGAGAATGCCAGCATACACGATAACGGCAATACTCTTGGACAGGCTTGGACGGAAACCGTTAGCAATAGGCACATTGTGGTTTAGTGGGTTTTTCTGCTTAGTCGGAAGTTTGATGCCCGGGATTGGAATTTGGAAGAATCTAAGGATGATATGTGGAGTTTTGGGAATTTTCGGGATGGCTGGAACTTACAATTTGCTATTTATATACACGACGGAACTTTTTCCGACAGTTGTTAGGAATGCGGCGTTGGGTTGTGCGACGCAGGCTGCGCAAATGGGAGCGATTTTGGCGCCGATCGTCGTGGTGATGGGCGATGGTTTTCCGTTCATGGTGTTTGCGGCATGTGGATCGCCGGAGGGGTACTTGCATATTACTTGCCTGAAACGCTAAATCAGCCTTTGTATGATACAATGGGTGGATTGGAAGATGGGGAGAAGAAGGGTTTAATAAAATTAGATGTTGATGAGAGTGTTTAATTTTTTTGATAGACAGAATTTCATACTACTAATAAAAACACATGATAATTGTACTCTTTAAGAATTTTCTTGTGTTTCTCTTGGTATGTTGTTGACAGGAAAATGCGGAGATCATAGTTAATTGAGTAATGAATGGTACTAATTCAGTCCTAATTTGACTAGTGGTGAGCTATGAATTTCTTTTTTATTTGTTCGTTGGGTTAGATGAAAGAAGGTAAGCTAACAAAATTTGTCGAAGAGAAATCTCAATTTTATAAACCATAACTATATGTTAGATCATCAAAAAAGAAATCAGGTCCCATAATATTTATTCTATATAAACTCATCAAAATCTTATGATTTTCTCACAACTTATTAGATTTCCTCATTTGAAGAAATAGAGACTCTACTACTCACCAAATACATTATATTTACTTCAATTAGGATGGGCAACAAACACCAATTTCATAGTCGTAGCCATTTTTCATGGCCAATCATTTTCAAACATGGAAGTTGGGGTAGCGGGGGATCGAAATCTTCTTCAACTTCCAAAGGATTCCCACCATTGCCTTCTTCCATCCCGAATTGCCACAACCTACATTGCCTCAACAGCCAACCTGCTCTGCCCCACTTAGTATTCCTACTACGGTGCCAGGTGTCACGATTCCGAAACTGAGCATGCCTCCTCTTCCCAGCAGCTTTCCCTCAATACCAGTTACCATTCCGACAACACTTCCTTCAATATCCCATTCCTGGTCTCCCCACCTCCTTCAACTTGAATTATTGAATTTCTTGAGTGTATGACATATGTAGTATTGTTACATGTCTTATATTTATGTATCGTGTTGTTATGATTTTACTTTTGTTCATCTAGTAGATATTGGATTGGAATTCGGATGGTGATGGATCCTTTCTTGGCTGGAAACTTTCCACAATTGACAATTACTTCTGTTATTCCATGATTGATTCATCCTGATTTTCTACTATAAATATTATAATTTATCTTATAGTATCCCATTATATATAAATAATTATCAAATTTGAATGTATACTATCATATTTCGAAAATAATACTATCAATCTATCATATTATTGGTGATTTCTTTTTATGAGGGAGTTAGCTACATGCAATAGATATATACGTTGTTCTTAAAAATATAAGAGAACACATTTCTGAAATTGCTACATATTACCTCTATTTTAAAATAATTGATGTTTTGATTTTCATTGACATATATAATTAATCAAATGTATTGAGGATATTTTATGAGAAAAAATAAGTTTTTCAAGCTCTCTAAATTGAACAAAACATTATATATAATTTAAGAAATATTTTCTTCATAAAAAAATACTCATATTATATTTAATAATTACACATAATTACACATGCCATTGAAATTCAAAACAATAAAATAGAAGGAGTAAAAAATAATCACAAATATATGATATCAATGTATCCGATTGATGAATTCTATTTCTTTCGACACGAAAGTTTGTTAGACATTCACTTTAGATCATGTTAATTAATATCCCTTTTCAACAACACTTGAAATACTGTATATAGAATATTGCCATGATTGAAACTTGCCGTAAGATGAAGAAAATGAACTCTGATTTTGCTAACAGAGAGAAGCAGAGTAATATACAATTTAGACAACAAGGAATGTTGGTTTCCTCAATGTGCTACAATTGCCTCGTAGGCCGTTCAAGTACATACTATGTAATCGTACACCTCTTCATCGTATGACAAAGTGCCATTTTCTTTTTCATTTCATTTGGGCTTTATGTTGCACTCTTATTCCTTTCTAGTCAACTCCTTTTCTAATCAGCAAAGCTACATACATAGTACTCTAGATAGTTAGATGATTCATTGTTACAATAATTTTATGGAAAAGTGTTACAATGGCATATAAAGTAAAGGATCGGTGATCAGCAATGTGTGCTACATATGTATAATTTTTTTTATTAGTGTGAGATGTAATATATTTGTATAATTTCATCGATAATTCACTAATATTTATATAAAAATAATTCTAACAAGTGCTGCTTTACCTATTAACTTTCCAAAAAAAAACCTTCTAAAACTTCTTCACACATCCATCCTTGCCGGAGATGATTCATATTGAAATATAGAGATTTTTGAGATTAATCCCAATTTTATATTAATTTGAATTATTGATTTACATACCTATCTTGTTGTATTTATACTACAAGTTTTATACTAATGAAAAATTTATTAAAAAAAAAATTAGTACAAAATATCTAATCACTTGACATGCTTCTACCATGTGTTTAGTATGATGTGGAATGGCTTATGTGATTAGTATGGGTTTGAGATGACTAGACTTGTTGAAGATATTTGTTATAAGCATGCCCATACTTGTGTAGGAAGAAGAAGAAGTCTTTAGCTTGTTGCACAAACAAACTGATGGAGTAGAGGCAAGTTGGGCCGAAGAGAAACGAGCCGGACGAGTTGGGCTAATAATGAAAAATTATTAAAAGAGAAATTAGTACAAACTATCTAATCACTTGACATGCTTCTACCATGTGATAAGTATGGGTGTGGAATGACTTATGTGATTAGTATGGGTTTGGAATTACTAGACTTGTTGAAGATATTTGTTCTAAGCATGCCCATACTTATGTAGGAAGAAGAAGTCCTTAGCTTGTTGCACAAGCAAACTGATGGAGGAGAGGCGAGTTGGGCCGAAGAGAAACGATCCGGACGAGTTGGGCTGAGGCTGGAGCAAGCCCATCTCCAAGAAGAAAACAAAACGGCGTCATGCAGAGTAATGAATCAAAACGGTGTCGTTCAGTGTAAGCGGAAGGAAAATAATTGAAGGCAAAACGATGCCGTTTGGTTCTTCCATCTCTTCTTCTTTGTCCAACGGTCAGCCCTCTTTTCAAAAATGAAATCCCTAATTCCTTCTTCCCTCTTCCGCTCCGATCGACTCGATTCCCATAATTTCAACATCCCCCTGCAAGTTGGACACTTTTGAGATCAAAAAGTCCAAGCTTGGATAGGAAAGAACGAAATGTGGGTGCTCGTTGAGATTTGGTGAAGAAATCTGCTAGTTGAGATGCAGAGGCGATTGGGAGCAAGTTGATAGATCTTGCCTTCACCCGATCTCTTACAATGTGACAATCAATGTCTATATGCTTCGTCCGTTCATGGAAAACGGCGTTGCCCGCAATGTGGATTGCATATTGGTTGTCATAGTATAAGAGAGCAAACTTGAGGATGTGAGACGTTTAAATCTCCGAGAAGATACTTGAGCCATGTAAGTTCACAAGACACCATTTCCGGTGCTTGATATTCAGCTTCCGCTGAGGAATGAGATACGGTGGACTGCTTCTTCGATTTCCTAGATATGATGGCATCTTCAAGAAACACACAAAAACCAGTGGTTGATCTTCTCGTCAAAGACACTTTGCCCAGTCTGCATCAAAATAAGATTGGAGCTGTAAATCATTCTTGGAAGGAGAAAACAAGCCTTGTCCTGATGTATTTTTTAGATATCTTAATATTTTGTTTCCAGCTCGTAGATGTGCTTCTATATGTTCTGATAGAAACGGAGAAAGATGTTGTGTGCTTTGTGAGATGTCTGGTCTTGTGTGAGTGAAGTATAGAAGTTTACCAATTAGGGTCCTGTAAGTTGAGGCAACTGTGAGCTTAGGCGAATTCTCAGGAAAATCCATACCATAGAGCATAGGTGTAGAAGATGGTTTGCAGCCAATGAAACCTATATATGCAAACATTTTCAGGGTGTATTTTCTTTGACACATGTGTATTCCTGTTTGTGATCTAGCAATTTCAAAATTTAGGAAGTATTTTAAATTTTCTAAGTCTTTAGTGTTGAATTGACTGTGAAGAAAGTTTTTGTTTTCTTTATCTCTCCAATATGATTTTCAGCAATGATTAGATCATCTACATATATCAATATTATAGTGAAGGAATCCTCTTGAGTCTTTGTGAAGAGGGAATGATCTGAGGGAGATCGACTGAAACCAATGTGATGAGAACTGTAGATAGCTTGAAATTCTATTGTCTAGATTGTTTGAGACCATAGAGTGATTTTGTGAGTATGCAAACCTTGTCTGTAGGAATGTTAGAATCTTGAGGTGGCTTCATGTAAACCTCTTCATCTAAATCTCCATGTAGGAAATCATTGTTGATGTCAAGCTGTGTAAGATGCCAATTCTTGGCCGCTACAATAGTGAGTAGGAGTCTTATAGTTGTAAACTTAGCCACAGGTGAGAAGGTTTCTGAGTAGTCAATCCCTTCTTTCTGTGAGTATTCTTTTACAACAAGTCTTGCGTTGTGTCTTTCAATTGAACCATCTGGTTTATGCTTCAACTTGAAAACCCACTTACAGCCAATAGCTTTCTTTCCCTTAGGTAGATCAGTGACCAGTCATGTTTGATTATCAGACAAAGCTTTCAACTCAATTTCTATGGCTGTTTGCCACTCTTTATCTTCCATGGCTTGTTTAAAATTGAATGGTTCTTTTTGACAACAAATATTTTAATATGAATGCAAGATGTTGATGAGAGAATTTTGAAAAAGCAAATGATTAGTGACATGGTGAGGTGTACGTGAAATTAGAATACAGTTAAATCTTTGAGGAATGATTCATGATCTTGCTTTACCAAAACTTGGACTAGATTGCAGTGATAATCTTGCAGATATTTTGGTGTAAACCTATTTCTAGTAGATTTCCTAATTATAGGTTCTACTGAATGTGCAGGTTGTTCATTCTCATTTTCATTCAAGAGAATAGAGAAAATATCAGATGAGGGTTCTATAGTCACAGAGATATTATCAGTTTCATTTCTAAGCATGGCAAATTGTAGATTTTCAGAATGCTCATCTAATGCAGGTGAGTTTCTAGTCCTTATAGGCAGTATCAAACATAGATCATTTAAATCCATTTTAGGTCCATCATAAGGAAATATATGTTCATGAAACACAACATGATATCCTAATTGAATGCTATGACTGTTTAAATGCAGTACTTTGTAGCCCTTTGTACCATCTTGACATCCTAATAGTATGCATTTAGATAATCTAGAAGTGAACTTAGTTTGTTCTTATCCAATATAAATATGAAACACAAAGATTCAAAGTCTCTTAGATGTGATATGTCAGGAATTTTGTTATGTAGCAATTCATATGGTGTTTTGTTATTCAAAATTGGTGTTGGTGTTCTATTTATTAAAAGGATGGCATGTGATATAACATAACTTTAAAATTTTAGAGGTAGCTTACTCTGAAACAGTAAGGCTCTTACAACATTCAGGATATGTTGATGCTTCTCTCTACTCTTCCATTTTGTTCAGGACACTGTACACAAAAAGTTTCATGCAAAATACCATGTGATGCATAAAAATTAAAGTCATTAAACTCTTATCCATTGTCACTTCTAATAGTTTTTATCTTTTTGTCAAATTGAGTTAAGATTAGCTAATAAAAATGTGTAATATTCTCTCTTATTTCTGATTTAGCTTTCATCAAGAAAATCCATGTATGTTTGCTGAAATCATCTACAATGGTCAAAAAAATATTTATTTCCTTGCATAGATGAAATGACAAGACCCTATATATCCATGTGAACAAGATCAAAACTAGATTTAGCAATTGAATGACTGACAGGAAATATGAGCTTTTTCTATTTAGCATAATGATAGATATCATAGACATGATTTTGATTAAACTTGACATTTTCATTAATAGATTTGAAGGAGGATAATCTAACATTAGATGGATGACCAAGTCTAAAATGTCAGATATCAAAATTATCTCTAAGTTGTTCTTCTATTACATTAACATATGAGAATTTTTTATTCACACCATTTCTAGGATAGAAAAAACAATATGTCAAGTTCACAAAATATAGTCCATGTTTTTGCTCAGTTGATCCAATCATCCTCATTGAATTCAGGTCATGTTACTCACAGAAACTTGAGATTAGAAGTTTGACTGAGCTTGCCTTTTTAGACAATCATATTCCTCTTGGGAGATAGAGATAGTGGAAGCACTTTGTTGAACTTCTCCTTCTGCTGCAGTTACCAAATTGCTGGCAACATTTTTGGTAAACTTGAAGTTTTGAGGGAAGCCTACAAAACTGTAGCATTTGGCAGCAGTGAGAGCAGATGGGTTTCCCATCAGGATTTTTCTTGTAAGGAAGGTGAGTTTGAGCCTGCTTTAGAGGTTTTGCAGAAGAGAAGGCTGTAAGAGTTGGTTCATCAGCAACTTAAGGTGAGATATCTTGTCTTTCAAACTGAGCCACAGTGGCATATACTTTCTGTAGAGAAGGAATGTGATCCAACATTATAATAGTTGATCTTGTTTGAGCACAGACAACATTAAAACCTTTCAGAAATCTAATTATCTTATCATTCTCATAATAATCAGCAATGATCTTGAGGGCTTTACATTCACACTTGATAACACATTCACATTCAGGAATAGTCCTCAAATCATCAAATTCATCCATAGTGTCCTCATCTTAGTGTAGTAGTCTGAAATGTTGAGATCTCCCTATTTCAGAAGATAGATTTCTTCTTGTACATCTGATATTCTTAAAAAATCTGTCTTGGAAAACCTAGCTTGCAGATCTTTCCACATCTCTCTTATTGTGTGAAATCTAGAGATGCTAGGTTTGATGGAAGGAGAACTGAATTCATTATCCAGCAGGAGACAGTGATGTTACATCTGTCCCAGTCATCAAACTCTGGTTATCTTCCTCAGGTTTGTTGATTCGGCCATTAACAAAACCAAATTTAACCTTAGATCTAAGAGCCATTGTCATAAAACTAGACCAATATGATTAGTTGTTGTTGTTAAGTAGAGGTAAGACAAGAGCTTGAGTGGGATTTTCACTTGGATGAAGGTAAAAGACAAAATATGGAGACAAATTCTAGTTTGAAGCAGTAACATTGGAAGAGCTGTTTTCAATTTTGGCCATGATTTAGAGGTGAAGGTGAGGTTGATTTTTGAAGTGAGTGTTGATGAGTTCAAGTTTTTAAAACTACAAACTAAAAATTCTCAATTGACTCTATATACCATATTGAAATATAGAGGTTTTTGAGAATAGTCTCAGTTTTGTATTAACTTGAATTATTGATTTACATGTCTATCTTGTTGTATTTATACTACAAGTTCTATACTAATGAAAAATTATTAAAAAAAAATTAGTACAAATTATCTAATCACTTACCATGCTTCTATCATGTGATTAGTATGGGTGTGGAATGACTAGAGTTGTGGAAGATATTTGTTCTAATCATGCACATAGTTGTGTAGGAAGAAGAAGAAGTCTTTAACTTGTTGCACAAGAAAACTGATGGAGGAGAGGTGAGTTGGGCCGAAGAGCAACGAGTCGGACTAGTTGAGCCAAGGCTGGAGCGAGCCCATCTCCCAGAAGAAAACAAAACGGCATCGTGCAGAGTAATGAATCAAAACGGTGTCGTTCAGTGTAAGCGGAAGGAAAACAATTGAAGGCAAAACGATGCCGTTTTGTTCTTCCATCTCGTGTTCTTTGTCTAACGGTTAGCCTTCCTTTCAAAAATGAAATCTCTAATTCCTTCTTCCTCTTCTGCTCCGATCGACTCGATTCCCATAATTTCAACCATTCATAACAAGAATAATGAAATCACATATTTCGAAGGTCATAAATCTTTTTATTAAGAAATTCATGTAAATTAAATTTTGATATATTTTTTTAAAATCAGCCTCCATAAGTAAGTTTTGTTAAATGAGATGAACGTAAAGTAACAAGATGGAGAATGTGATGACGATGATAACAACGGCGAAGAGGAGGAAACTCATCATCACAGAGACTAAATACTAATTAATTAGAAAAGGTTCAACTTTAGGGTTTTTTCTAACTTATCTGAAACCAATTGTTTGAAACTAAAAGAAATACAGGTGAGAGCAGGTTACGTCCTGACAAAACATTTTCAATACAATGAACATTACATTCACTGTGTAGATTAAAGAACCCATTTAAGTATAATCCATATGTGACGAAAACTGTAAATATATTGATGTTATTTATCCAAGTTGCAGTGATCAACTCGATCAGTACTTACACATGAATTACAATTTACCCTACAAATAATACGAATTACATGACATGTCTGCTATATATATATACATAGATGAATGTCATAATACTCTGTAGCTTTAAGTGAGAGATTAAAGCATGAATGGTGCTGGAGAAAATGCCGGGATAACTGTAGAACTCGAATCGTTCCTGCCAAAAAGAAAATTCGACAACGATTAATGATCAATATTCTTTATTCATTCAATATCTAGCTACAATTAGAACGGAATAAAACATATAATTAAGTTGAAAAACAAACTCTCCCTTTCTCAATTTTCATTATTTCTTACCCATAGTCGTGGCTGCTATAGCTTCGAACGTAAACCTTGTTACGCAAGCTTCGTTTTTTTCTCTTCATTATTTAACCTTGTCATCATTATGATGATGAGCTGCACCACTTTGATCACTCTTCTCTTTGACGACGTTATTCTCTGAAATTGCACATAAAGATGGCCTCCACTCGTTCTCCTTCCATCGTCGATGACCGACGCTTTTTCATTCTATACCTTCTTCGTGATGATCGCAACGTCGACGACGGCGTGATCTCCGGTGTATTATCGTCCGAAGAAGATGCCGTGGAAGACCCGTAACACGACACGAATTTTGAGATAAACTTCATTATTACGAATTTTTGAGGTTGTGGTGGTGAGGGTTATGCTTTATTTATAGTAGCAAGTCGGGGACTACGATTGGTTTGTCTTTATCATATGTTTCGAAATATTTTTAAATTACCCTCTACACTTTTGCTTAATTTAGAAAACGTACCTACCGTGGGGGTTTAGAAACTTCCTTGTCTGCCAATTACTTAACTTCCTCCAGCCAATTTACCGTTAAGATGGGATTTTTGGACCAACAATGACAATGCCTAAGCGTTTAACGTGACACGTACGCCATCAAGTTTAATTGGCCCTAGGACTAATGGCACTAGAAGATTCAAAGTTCAGGGACCTAATAGGAAAACATAGGAACATTTAGGACCTAAAGTGTGTGGTATGGCCCGCAGTATTTTGTAGCAGAGAGTTAGTTGAGAGTACTGTATGAGAAAGCTGGCGTGTGGTGTGGCTACATATGCATGTCTGTTCACAATTTTTCGAAGGTATAAAAATAAATTTGATGACTAAATATTTCCCCTTTTTTTTCTCTCTCTCTCAACGTTTGGTAAAACTTTCTTGTCATCGGACTTTACTAATTAAAACCGAGCTTTTGAATTAGTATTATGATGATAAGAAATTTTATCCATTTTATTTATGTGCATGTTTCCATTGATCAATAGCCAATTTGGTCGAGGCACATACGTACATACAGTTGGGTCATCGATCGATCGGGAGAATTCTTGGATAACTTTAATCTTCATGATACATATATATCAATATGAAAGGAATCTTTCACAATCCTATATATATGTACCCAATCAATTTAATTTGACAACACAATCATGTCTTGTTCAATATCTGCCAAGACATGAAGACGCATTTATTCATTTATTTATTTTTATTCATGTTATATCGATCGGAAAATGACATACACATTTATTGTTTGTAAATATATGATTTGCCCAGGTGTGATTGTGAATGAATCAAGTCAAAATATTAAATATCTATATGGGAACAAAACAAATTGAGGTTCATATTCATTATTCATTTACTATATAATTAATCAAACAAAAAAACCTCCGATACATTAAGGTTGTTTTGTTTGCCCTGATCGAGTATATGAATCATATCGGACGTTGTTAGCCCTAAGTAAAGTTCTGAACCAATTAAAACATAAATTAAGATTTTTCATTTTTAAATTAATGTTACCACAAAAAAATTCAACATGAAATGAATTCATTTAATTTCATAAAATAAAGCTTCACGATACAAGAACTATATATGATTATCACCTGGAGCCGGAAAGAGATCGAGTTCTAAGATACTGATTATATATCTTTCCATCCAAACATACTACTAGCTATCATATGTTTCTTCCGATCTACTTTAAGTATTTAAAAAGTTGTGAGTCTTAAAAAAATAATCAATAATAGAAAAAAAGACTTGTTTGTCCATCATTTATTGTTCGAAAGAGCAAAAAGTAACTGTTTGGTTCCTATTTCAAATATTTCTGAACTGTTTCATCCCTTCAAACATAAAGTTCATTTTTTGGTCCCAACGTTTACGTTTTTTTAAACTCTTTGGTCCCTCAACCCTAACGGACGTTAATTTTGGCCGAGTTGACACTTCAAGCCACTCGTAGCGTGACACATGTTGATTACGTGTAAAAAAAAAGCCACCTAGAATTTGTTATCCTAATTTAAGATGTCAGGATTATAATCAAACCGGACCGAAATCTAAACGAAATTAAACCAAACCGAAATTGAAAAAAGAAAAAAATCAATTTCTTATCTTCTCTCACTCTCATCTCCTTCATTCCAGAATGAAAAATCAATCGATTTGAATCCCTTTGAATCTCCCTACAAATTGCGATGTCCCAGATTCAATCAATTCATTTGAGATCCGTGGATTTTACTCCTATATCATTCATTCATGATTTTTAACTTAACTTTAAAATTCCCAAAATTAAATTAAATAAAGGAAGTATAATTTATTCAAAAAAGAAGAAAACTTCAATACTCGTTAGTGATAGTTAGTTGCGGAGGAAGATCGTAATCGAGGAGCTCTATCTATTATTACTCTTCACTTTTCATTTCACTGAAGAACAGCTTATGGTAAAATGATCATGATTTTCGGATCAGATTTTTGCTATATGTATTTCAATTCGCTGTTTTAATTCTGAATCTGATTTGTTTTTACAGTTATCAAACTAGATTTTCTGATATGTGCGGATTTAGTAGAGATATGGTATGTTTTGTACTGAGTACGATTTAAAGGTTAATTTTGTATTGGATCTCTTATGGAGAAGATCTAGTTGTTAAAACTAATCTGAAATAGTTAAAGTTCTGATTTTTACTGTAAATTTCTGATCTTGAGCTAGCTGGTAGATGTGTATCTTAGTGGTTTTGTTGATGGAATCGGTTTATTTGAACAAATACTCAGTATTTAGAGATAGTTTCTCATCACGATGGAGACACCTGTTGTTATAGAGCAGCATAAGAATCATTATTGTGGCCGTGTCAAGCCAAACAGTCCTCGGTTTTGGTCATCGCCTACTAAGAATTGTAGAGGGATTAATTGTAGGAGTTTTCATTCTGGAGGTGGGATTCTCCCAACACCTTTCAACTCTTTTGCATGTCCTATTTCCAAGAAATCCCATTATTCCTTCGAATCCCTTTGACTGTGTCTTGAATTATCTGGTTGAATTTGGGATACCTTTGTTTGTAGAGAGATTCAAATCGATTGATTTTTCATTTTGGAATGAGGGAGACGAGAGGGAGAGAAGATAAAAAAATAATTTTTTTTTCATTTTCGGTTTAATTTCGGTTCGATTTCGGTCCGGTTCGATTATAATTAGGATATCTTAAATCGGGATAACAAAGTCTAGGTGGCTTTTTTCTACACGTAATTGACACGTGTCGCGCTACGATTGGCTGTAAATGCCAACTCGGCCAAAATTAACGTCCGTTAGGGTCGAGGGACCAAAGAGTTTAAAAAAGTGTAAACGTTAGGACCAAAAAATAAACTTTATGTTTGAAGGGACGAAACAGTTCAGAAATGTTTGAAATAGGGACCAAACGGTTGGTTACTTTTGCCTATTCAGAAATCATAACTATCCATTTAGAATATAATATTAATTGAAATAAATATAAGGACGAAAAAAAATAATTCAAATATTCATGAATTTCATAAAATGATATTTAAAATTGACCCAAACTAATTTTATTACGAGAATATTTTACACTTAACCCTAAATCAATTGTTAGTTGAAATTTAATATCCACAATCAATTAATATATGCCCCACAGCATGTTCCAAGAGAACAGCTAAGCCTAGTTTATTACAACACTCACACCACATACGAATTCATTGAAATCAAGACAAAAAAGATCCCGAGTTAAGTTACTTTCAATGTTATAAATGTTGTTTTGTTGGGTTGCCTGATCAGCAAGTAAAGTCCCTGAATCTCTAATATTCATATGTGGCATGTTTAGCAAATAAACAATATCCATGTAATGTTTTTCTTCTTTTGTCAATTATTAAGTATACAAATTAAGCAATAATATTCCATTTTATAGCTACCAGAGGTTTGATTGTATTCATCCTCATCTAGACATGTTTTCTCTCACGATAATTTCAGACAAAAGACAAATCTTCCTATCATTTTACTACTTGTAGATACGAGAAAAGAGAAACATTGAAAATTGACAACAGCCTTGATCTTTTCTCGAGACCTGAAATTAATAAAAAAAAAATTGAAAAGAAATAAAAATCTAACTTATACTTCCGTCTTCAATCTTCATATTTAACAGGACAATATACACGAAGAATTTGGACAAAATTTTATACATGTAATTTTTATTTTTATTTTTTATAATTTTGATTGAAATCCTAATTGTTTATACATTTCTTCTTAAGAAATCGATACATATCGGTAGATATTATTTTTAAGTTAACTCGTGTATCTCTAAGTTAACTGTATAAAAGAATATTTTGTATAAATTTTATTAATATATATTTCTACGTATAAATTTGAAATCGCCATGTTGGTTGTATAAAAAACTTTTAATTTTTATATTATGCAATGCACCTTAGATATTGACTTCCGACGCCACTGGACTTTTTTAGTTATATAACTTGCCGGGATGTAAGATCAGCTTTTTGTATTTTCTTTTTCCTTCTCATATGTATTGTTTCTTTTAATTATTTTGTTAATGTGAATCTTGGTTTTTGGGTAGAGGAACGTTTCTCAGAGTAAGGCGGAATGACAACACGGGAGACATATGGGTCAATTTCTTATATCTTCGGTTTTGCCAGCTCCGCCTAACGGCCATTTTTACACCTTCATGATGCCATTTGGCAAACTAGTCCTCCATGTTAGCGCCTTTGGCGCTTTTATAGAGGGCTGTTATATCAGCATATACCTTCAGTTTGCCTTGGAGTACGTACGACAAGGTAATTTATTTTATTTTCATCTAATGTTATTGTGATTCTGTTAACTAATTAATCTCAAGAAATTGCAGGCCAAGACATTGACCGCTCTCAAGTGAGTCACGGGAGCATCGGCAGTGTTCTGCACGGCTGCCACCTTCAGTTTCGAGGGAGAGACGCTAGTCCTCGTCATTAGAGGCTATTGTGCGCTCTCCTCAGGTCCTGGTCTATGGAGCTCCACTTGCCCCTATCGTAAGTGAAATAACAACGTAGCTGACATTTATAATATTCATATATTTTCATCTATAAAGTTAAGTATCTTTTCAGTATATAAATAGATGATGATTTCGGAAATTTTTTTGTCTTTGAATAGATGACGTTTTGAGAATATCAATGCATTTTTTTCATTTCTATCATTCCACTAACTTTACATACACATACAATTAATATTTTAATAGAAAAAAAAAGAAATAAAATCATAAAATAAAAATAATTTATATTTTAAAATTAATGATATTGATATGCATAAAAAGTGTGAAATTGTCATCTATTCAAATATAGAATTAGTATTAGTTTTGAATTTATATTCTTTTTTTTTCTTGTAGAGATCTGTCATTGCCACATGGAGCGTGGCGTCGATGCCTCTCCCACTCTCGATATCTCTGCTGGTCAGTGCACTTATTTGGCTTGGCTTTGGCTACTCAAGGGGTGTCCACTGGTGGTGGTGAGTGTAGTTAATTGTCTTAGCATGTTTTTTTGTGTCTCTCTACTCTGCAGGCAACAAACTCCACCTGGGCATTATTCAGATTGCTCCACGTGATCATATACTTGATTTATAGGAATAATGGCAACGAGGGCCAAGAGTCGGGAGGAGAGCCTGGAGATGTGGAGATTTGCCAGATGGAAGGAGTCAACGTAGAGAATGATGTGGATGAGAATGGTTATGATTCAGCATCTTCAAAACTGTGCAGGAGATAAGGGAATCTATTCTCTCATGAACTTTAATAATTTTCTCTCAAAAATATATGTTCTCGTAGATAGTTTAAATAAAAGGAAAAAAAAAAAAAAAAAAACTATGAAGATGTATAAAAAGACCATTTCTATGCCCATCAATACCAATATTTTATACCCGGTATGCTCGACCTCTAGACGAGAAAGGTGGCTGTCTAGGCTCCCAAAAAATGTATTATTATATTTATTAAATAAGGCTTCAAAAAAATTTTATATATTCCTATAAAGCCTAATTTTATTATTATTATTTTTTTTAAAAAAAAAGCCTATGAAATTTATTTTTATTGGAAATTAAGGTTTAAAAGTATTTTAAGTTAGACCTAAAAGATGAATAATTTCTTTTATGGAAAAGTAGAAGGCGTTTATTTTTGTCTATGAAAACTAAGGTCATATATGTTATATTTAAATTTAAATTTTAATGTTAAATCGGTATTATAAATACGTTAGAAAAAAATTCTAGTCAAATTCGACTTCTCTATTCGATAGTTCTCCGGATAAAACGATGATAAACAAGAAATTCTATATTTTCTTCATGAATTAGTCAAACAAGTTGGTGGGCCCGTCCATTGGATAGAAAAACTATAATTTTAAAAATTAATAATTTAAATATGTCATATAAAAAATTGTATAATAATTACTGGTATTAAACATTATTAAACCTATGTCAAATATTATATAAAATATAATTATTTTAATTCTATATCAATTATAATTATTTTGATTTTGATTTTATTTAAAAATCTACAATCCTAACATTAAAAATTTATTTTATTTTCAAAAATAAGAAACATAACAAAAAATAAAATTTACATATCAAGATTTGATTTCATAATAAAATTTATAATTACATCTAATCAATTTAGTTATTCCTATTACTTAAAAAATAAGATATGCCCATTTTAATTAAGAATAGAAAAAAAATTATAACGGATTTTTATTAGGAATAATAATTTAATAAAAAAAATTAGAAAATAATATATATTATACTTTGATTAGGAATATTTTTTTAATAATATGCCCGTTTGAATAGAAAAAAAATATATGTCTATTTTAATAAGGAATAGGAAAAAAGAATATAATAAATTTTAATTAAGAAAAAATATTAATTGTTTGAAAAATAAGATATGTCTGTTTTAATTAAGAATAGAAAAAAATATAGTGAATTTTTATTAGGAATAATAGTTTAATAAAAAAATTAGAAAAAATAATATATATTATAATTTGATCAAGAATAATCTTTTAAAAAAATATGCACGTTTGAATAGGAAAAAAGAAGACATGTTCGTTTTAATTAGGAATAGAAAAAAAGTATATAATGAATTTTAATTAGAAAATTTTTTTTAATAAAATTGTTTAATAAGAAAATTTAAAAATATATAGTGTATTATAATTTTATTATGAATATTTTTTTAAATAATAGATAGGAAATTGATTAGGAATAAAATTATTACATCGGGAAAAATTAATTTTTAGAATTTATTAGGAATCATTATGTTTTTATTGTGTTTTGGTTTCCTAATTAGAACAGAAAAAAAAATATCATTGATTTATAATTGTAATTAGAAACCTTATTAAACTCAAAGCTCTAAAATATATGTGTTAAATTACTATTCATCAATAAAATGTTATGTGTCGAATTTTGATTTGACAATAAAATTTGTAATAGAACAAATCGAAAAAATCTCGTTATTGTCTATAAGACTGGATGCATTTCTTGATTAATTACATGAAGGATAAAAAAAATATTGTATGTTTTTTTAAGGTGAAAATGAGATAAAAAATGATTTAACTTGGTCATGATGGTTTCAATTTAAATAGTTCCAATCTAAAAGTCATGATATCTATAGGAGGGAGAAAGTTTGACGGCTTGCAATTGCAAACACACGAACAAACCGTAATTGAAAAGTCTGTCAAATTCCTTAATTGGAAATTAATTAATCAGGGTCTGTCTTTGTACAAAAGTTAACAAGAAACAGAGTCATGAACAGGGTATGTAAGTCATTGTACAAATCTTATTTTTCCTAAAATATGAGTAGGGTAAAACTAAGGGGTCTTTATGCAATTTACCCTAAGATTAAAACTAAAAAAACTTGCGAAAATATCATTTAGCCTTTCAGCTTTAAAATCCTTCATTTGAAAACACGACAAATCAATTTAGGTCGATATTACAGGACTTCAAGTTGTTCTCTAAATCAAGATAAATAAGAATGTCAAAACAATGAATTATATGATGCTTTGACGAGATTGGCATCCATATGGTGGTTTCCCTTTGTTCGAATTATTGGCGCCCATATGGTGGAGCCGAGTTGTTGTTCCCAGGGAATGGAGCTCTAGGTTTTGCATACTCGGCGAATATAACCCATCCATCCAAGAACTGCAAATACGGCAACAAATCGTTAAAAATATAAGGACATCCCTAACAACTTAACCATATAGCAGACAGTATCCACCTCAACATATTCAATTTTCAAAAGAAACATACTTCAACAATGCAAAATTCTAATGCTTTTACCCAACAAAAATTCAAACAGTAACTGAAAAGTTAATTGAACGCATTGAAGTTCATACAATTTCACATGGTCACTTCTGAAGCTTCAAAAACAACTACTGACGTAAATGAAGAGGCTTGGTTAAACTCACCTTCCCATCCATGCCCTCTATACCTTTGCCAGCCTCTTCTAAGGTAGCATATTTTACAAAACCAAAACCCTTAGAATATCCATTTACTCTATCAGTCACCACTTTTGCTGCAAAATTCAAACAATGAATATCACACCAAAGAAAGTATTAGGAACAGAGAGATATTGGAAAAAAGAAAAGAAAAAAGGAGCATGAAGATGGAGAACATACCATGAACCACTTCTCCAAACTTAGAGAACGCTTCCTTAAGCCCTTCAGTGGTAGTCCGCTTACTCAGTCCTGTAACATTTTGAATAATTGATTCCATTAAAATTATAGATTTTTTAAAAGTTCTGGTAAGTACTAACCATTGAAGGATAATACAGGAGTGAAAATAAAAAATTTATCAAGCAAGAGAGTAAGAACATCATCAGGTGCAGAATATGTCCAATCAGAAGGACCAAAAAGAATATGATTACAAGATTCCATGTTTTGCAGACAGCATAATAAAGAAGATAATATATTGAAGGACGAGCAGTATGCTGCAAAGAGAAAGAGGGACCAAGAATGACTTACAATGCATCAAAAAAGACTAGATATTGGAAAATGAAATTGAAAAGAATTAAAATCTCAAAACTAACAGAAGATCCCCAAAAATTAGCCCAAAATGGATGCCAGAGATATTTCTCTCACGAGAACAAGATATGAACAATAGCAACCAGCATGTACGAAATTAAACTACTTTTAGTATGTTCAATGTCTAAAGTTATAATTTTTCTTCGTATATCACCTGAGGAACGGAACAAAAGGTCAAAGGAAAGCAGTTTACACCAGTTTGAGCTATATTAGACACTTGAAGAACTCAACTCAATAAGCAGATGGTCTAATATCATCCGATGGCAATTAGGTTTGTTTATCAACTTAGCAACACATTCATAAATGTTCCTAACAAAAATTTTTTATCAATTCCAAACATGCATACATAGATATACACACTATAGCAGTCAGGAGCTTACCAATTTAAACTCGATTATGCATAAATAAATAGATAAGAGATAGTGGTTAATCGAAAATACCGGAGACGAAGAGATTGGTGCTGGGCTCGGCCTGCTCACGTTGTTGAACTGGCGTCGATGGGAGATTAAGGAAAGATGGAGTGGAACTGGACGCGGTACAGAAGAGCCTCCCGATCCCGAAGGCACTAATACCACGCGCCGCCGTCCCAGAAGCCAGCCTCAAAGCCATAGTGTGAACTGAGAGAGAAATGAAATGAGAAGTGGGGTTTAAGCTTCCCTAAAACCCTAGAGCGAGAAGCGAGCTGCGTGTAAGATTTTTCTAGAGCGGAGAGGAGAGGAGACGAAGAGATATACTGAAATGAAATGGCCTTTAGCAGTGATATTCTAGTTAAATGGGCTCATTATTTTTGGGCTCAAAGTGTATTTGAAAAAGAGGCCCAAACTAGCATTCTTCACCAGTTTTTTTTTTTCCTTTTGATGAAGGAGGAAATTATTCCTGTAAGCTTTGAACCCTTATCTGCTCTGTGATGGGTGGGATATAAGTAGGATTGCAGGATTTAGCACTACATATATTAGTTATAATTTTAGGTCAGGAGCTGTACGACTCATCACTGTCGTAGTGTCATTTGAAAAAAGGATTCTAGTAGCTCCTAACGGAGCAATTATGGAGATCAACCTGGATTAGTTATCAAATAAAAATATGAATTAGGAATACTTATCTTTTGTAGATGGCCAAACTCCAATTTTCTGTAGTCTACGTTAATCTCCATAATCGCTCCTTTGGGAGCTGCTAAAATTCTTCTCCCCAATGACACTATGGCAATGATGAGTCTGTACAGCTCCTGACTTAAAGTCATAGGGGACCTAGCTGAATCCTGGAACCCTAATCATGTCCCACCCATCATAGGCCAAATCGGGTTCAAAGCCTGCAATTCATCAATATATCTTTTTTATTTAAAGGGTCGAATTCGATCGTGTCAATTAATCGATAGCCTGTAATAAAAAAAAATCGATAACCCTCGAATATAGACATAATTCTTCAACCTAAATAAAAATCATAAGTGCGATCAAAAAACATCATCCACAATCAGACTTTCAGAACGAATTACAGAAAATCTCTAGTACTAAAATCATACTAACACAGATTATCAGATAAGATTATCAGATTAAGAGGCTAATAAAACTAGGCTATTATTACAAATGAAAACAGATACTATAATGTAAGTCAACGAGACATGATTAGGAATGAAGGGTACAATAACCTTAAGGGTAACTTAGAAAGAAAGAAGAAGAAAGAAAAAAAAAACCCTTAAGTTAGGGTTTGGACTTTGGTTTGCGATGTCACACGTGTGTCATCTTAATGTCCCTCAAGCCCTAACTCTTTTTCATACATACATCATCCTTCCTTTCATTTGTTACCTTTTCATTTTTCATTGTTTTCTTTCTAATTTTTGTTTACTTTGTCTGTCTAGGAATTTTCTTGCCGTGGATCCCTTTAATTACCTGTGCACTCAGCCAACGTGTGCCTAAACCTTCGTAGCTTATAACCTAGCTAACTTGGACTAAAAAACAAATAACTTCATCTGCAAGAAATCCTCAACCAACAATATACTCCGTAAATAAATAAACTTGATAGCAAACAATTTAGTGTGACAAAACTATATATTCTCCTTAGCTCGATCATGAAAATATTCATTTTTACACTCTTTTTCTTGGAGACTTCAGAATCCCTTGGCAGAGAACATTTTCCACAAGGATTTGTGTTTGGAACAGCCTCGTTAGCTTACAAGGTTCATAATTAATTTGTTCCCATTAATGGATTAATTGTGAGGGCTAATTAAGTGTGCATAGTTTGAAGGAGCTAGCTGTAAATGAAGGAAACAAGGGAGCCAACATAGGGGATACTTTCACACAAGGCAACCAGGTAATGTATTATGTACGTGATCATTGATTACTAATCATCAAACAATAATCATAAATAAATTCTTTAGACATAGAAAAGTGTTAGGATTAATTAATTATTTTTTGAAAAGGCACGTTTAAGTGCAGGGAGAATCCTTGACTTTAGCAATGCAGACACAGCAGTTGACCAATATCATCGGTTCCAGGTGAAATATCTTTCACTCGACTTCAGATTAAGATACAATATTATACGAATATTTTGAATAAATCATGGTTTTTAGTTCAGTTTGGAACATGCTGACCTAATAGGATTTCTCTTGCTAATAATAATTGATCATTAACGCAATATAATCATTCAAAAGCAAGAGTGATACTATTTGGTGTCCAATTGTGTATTAAGTACAAATAATATATAGAAGTGTGTGTGTATATATATATATGTCCGCAGGATGATATAGAGTTGATGAAGAATCTAGGAATGGATGCTTACAGATTCTCCATATCTTGGTCTCGGATTTTTCCAAGTAAGTTTGCGAAAACTCTTCTCTAAGATAATACTACGTATTTAGATGTAACTAGCTCTTGTTAATTATCTTTCTATTCTGTTTTATTGAAAATTAATGTTTTTGGAACAGGAGAATTAGCTAATCTACAATGAATAAAATATTACAACTCTGTTATTGATCGTCTCCTGGAAAAGGGTCAAGAATGAAAGAGTATATATTGTTAAACAAAATAATCCTAACATAATTTATTAGTTATTCCATCAGGAATCCAGGCTTGCATGAATCTGTATCACTGGGATCTCCCTCAGACGCTTCAAGATAAATATCAAGGATGGTTAAACACACAAGTCATGTAAGTACGTCATAAATTAATATACTACAATTAAGGGGCGAAACATACAATACATAAAAGCCAATTATATCGGAGTTTTTTCTTTTTTTGGCAATATATATATACATATATATGTACACTTACACGAATCAAAAATGTTTATGAATCAATTTGTGGGAAGATTTTGAGCATTATGCATATAGTTGCTTTGAAGCATTCGGAGACGGGGTGAAACATTGGATTACATTCAATGAAACCTCATGGTTTCGCTCTTCAAGGATACGACACCGGTATTCAAGCTCCAGGAAGGTGCTCCTTTTTCTTTTGGAAGACCGGAGATATATTCTTCCGTTGAGCCATACGTTGTCGCGAACAATATCCTCTTATCCCATGTTGTTGCATATACAACTTACAAAACAAATTTCAAGGTGTGCAGAGCTACTTGTTTTTATACATATATAAAAAGTCCTTGCAATGCCAGAATTATGAGAAAAATCATATCATTCTTGTCATTCTCAGGAGAGACAAGGGGCGTAGAATTGGAATTGCATTAGATGCCATATGGTACGAGCCATTCTCCGATTGTGAAGAGGACATAGATGCAGCATCTAGAGCAATGGATTTCGGAGCAGGATGGTAATACTTATACTACACTACACTACTTCCGATCGATCAAAAATATCCTTAAGGAAAGTGATTCATCGATTCAGGTTCCTTGATCCACTTTTCTTTGGGATTCTATGAAGAAATTAGTGGGCTAAAGACTGCCTCTGAAATCTCACCCGAAACCTCGAAAATGTTAATCAACACCTTGGACTTCGTAGGCATAAATCATTACACCACATTGTATGCTCAGAAGGACAAGAAGAGCATGAGGAAACGGATACTGATAGATGCCACGTCAGATTCTACTGTCGTTACTACTGGTAATGTGGCCCGGATTTTCCATCTTCTACTACAAGGCAAGTATATATATCCATCAGGAATCAAGTATAGAGAAATTTATTTCAAATTGTTTGTTGTTAGCTTCTCGAAGTGGAGTTCGAATTGGAGAAAGGGTACGTATTAACAACTCAATTTCTTACATAATTCAATACACTAGCAAGTCTGCTGGCTTAGTACTTCCTTTCTTGGATACTCTAGGCTGCTTCCCGCTGGCTACACATCGTCCCTTGGGGATTTCGGAAGCTGGTAATGTACATCAGGGATAAGTATGGAAATCCGCCGGTGATTATAACAGAAAACGGTGCGTATCTAAACTCAACCTAAAAAAGACTTGCAGTGTACGAAAAAGAAGGCTACCAAGTTTGCTTGAAAATTTCTGCTTTCGTAGGTTTTTTCTCCCATGCTCCCTTTCTTTAATCAACTGAGAAATTTTTACCTTGTATGAAATTTACCTCCTCTTTTTTAAAAAAAATAAAAATTTCAGGAGTGGATGATTTAAATAGCCCATTCATCCCAGTGGAAAGGACTTTACAGGATGATAAGAGGATACGATTTCATAGAGACTGACTACCTCTCAAACCTGTCAGCTGCAATAAGGTAATAATGTACTATATAATACTACCAAATGGAGTATTTAGTCATCTCAAACTAACAAATATTCCCCGTCTCTAAATAAAAATGTCTTTTTATTTATATAATTATTTTATTCAGGAAGGATGGATGTGATGTACGTGGGTACTTCGTGTGGTCATTGCTGGATAACTGGGAATGGAACTCAGGCTACACAGTCAGATTTGGACTATACTATAAATAATTTGACAAGGACTCCTAAAGCTTCTGTTGAATGATCTTACTCGAGCAATCTCATACTGACAGTGGAGCAAACTTGGGAAAAAACACGGTAATTTCAAGAAGAGGAAGACTTACGTACGCTTATCTGTTTTAAATAGTTGTACTGTCGGTCAAACGTACAACCGTTTAAGCAGAGAAACGTACATAGCATACGTAAGGAAGCGTACTTAAGTTTTTTCCTTTCAAGAATCAAGTCGCGTTAAATAGTTTAAACTTCATTACATTTTATTTTATTTTATTTTTGAACGAAAATACAAATTCAGCCAAAAAATTTATGCCAGCAGAATATAATCTTATGATCATAATAGTAAAGTAACATTTTATCAAGGCTCCAATTTAATGAAACCCGTATGCAATTATACAAACAAGATTTCCTCCTTTGATATGTGCATCTTCCCTTTGTCTTTTTTATTGTTGGGTTGTGTCCGATCTGGTTGGCCCCCCCGCTACACACAGGAAAGAAGTAAGGTCGGACAAGATGTCACCTCGACAGTTTCATACATTTCTCAGATTCATTGAAAGGATACTCGTGGTAATGGAAAAGAAATTGTGTCCATTGGTTGTAACCAAGACGAGATAAGTGATGCTGACCTTTTTCAGCGCAAAAGCCAAGTATAGATATGCAACTTCCCATTCATCTTGTGATAGTGTGCCTGGATGGTGAACGATTTACGGAAAGGAAATGAGAATGTGCTGCCTAGATATGTGCATACACAAAGAATACATTCAAATGAGAAGTAAGATAATATGGGGTCAAACTTACTCCGATCATGATTACCGTCACCAAGGGCACCAAGCCTTCTCATCAGCTCCACATAATCTGGCTTTTTCAAGTACTCGTGCACGAATTCATGGGAATTCTTTGCAAAAACTAAATCTAAATCATACTGCCAAAAAATAAAAAAGAGTTAAGTTGTAAGAAACAAAAGAACTGAATAAAACAGGAGCTAAGCAACCTCAAAAGAGAGAAATGTGTGCTTCAAGGAATGTGGGAAAGCATCGCAAGAATAGGTGTACATGAAGACTCAATTAATGAGTTTCACAGCTTTACATGAAATAGTAGCCGGAAAGAAAATTACTTCTGCTGCCATTGATTTGAATAGATGGAATGGAACAATCCATTCAGGGCAGTCCACAGCATCCTGCAATAAAAATATCAAAAGTCAGCAAATAGACGCCCAATAACACAAATTGTTCTAATTGAGAGTGTGAAAGAAAAAACATCTTTTTCTCCTTACTCCTCTTTCTGTCTCACAAACAAACAGAAACACACATAAACAAAACTAAATCATATTATGAACAGAAGTTTACCTCCAGGTGAAATTTATACTGGATACCAAAAGGACATGAAGATCTAAATTTCTGTAACATACAGAGATACACGAGTCAACTACTAAATATAAAACAAAATACTGATATAACGAGCCTATAGGTTCAAAGACAAGAAGAAATCACCTTTTCAGAAGATTCTTCATCAAAACTTATCCAATATACACTGTTACCGAAGGCTAATCCTTCAGCTGCATATTTACATGAAAATAAAACTTTAAATTAAGAATGAAATGGCAATCCACCATCCAAAAATCTTTCAAACATGAAAAACATTACCTTCTCGAAGCTTTTTTATTATAACATTAGCGTCTGGCATTGTTCCGATGAACGTGCCTCCAGGACGAAGTAATGCGGATATATTGGCCAAAGCCCGCCGTGCACGTGCCTCAGTAGACCAGGAGTAGTGCAAAGCAAACTACAAATCATCTCTGTTATAATCATTTTCTTCAATAATGGGTTAAGAATTTTCTTCTTTTTTAAGCAAGGATTATATAAATTTTGCACTTTTGAGGCAGGGGATCAAGTCTATTTATAGTTCCTACTTCCTCAGACAATGTTCATCAAGAAGTTAATAAGAATTTAATCACCTGGCAACTGATAACATCAAATGGCCCATCATCTTTCAGAACTTTATCTAACCGAACCTGAAATCATAAAGAAACAGTGACATAATCACCAACACTTTCATGATGCCACGAATAACGATATTGTGCTAAGACTAAAATTCAGCAGCAATGCCCATTGCATGCTTCTTTTTGGTTGGCAGTTAACTATTTTGATAGTAGTATGGTTGTCTCAAAAGTCAAAACAATGATTATTAAAAGGAAAATATTCAAATAAACCTCTGAGGTTAGCCTCATTCTTGCCCCTGATGTTTCAAAATTACCAAACTTTCCCTAGATGTTTCAACTGTTATGAAATCATAAGGAAATATTCAAATAAACCGTTATGTAACTGGTGAAGGACAAACAGGTCAACATTTTTTCCTATTGCAATTCAATAAAATAGTAAAAATAATTGTGTATATCAGTAGGAAGAGTAAATATCGTAATTTTATAAGGGTACTCTGTCCTTTAATATCAACAAAAAAATAATCATAACTCTCTTGAGAAACTAGGAGGGAAGTGGTAGTATATGAAACATCAGGGGAAACATAAAAATATGGAATTTACCCTTGAGAAAGTAAACTTTTACTTCATAAGCACAAACAGAAGCTGGCGACTCTATATAATTTATGCAGTACCTCGTAACAGTCTCCACACAAGAGACGAGCAGGAAATGAGAACTTCTTTCGACGCTGATGATGGTCAGCATCGCCATTATACCGAGTACGGCAATCTTCTATCTGTACATATATGTTGTACTTAAAGTAAGATGGCTGTGCTGATGTGAAAGAAAAACTAGGAAGTTCACAGTATTGGGCTTTATAATCATAACCTAATATGACAAAGTATAACCTATCCCATAGTCACAACGGCTTTTCATGCATAGTCGTAAAAATTGTAATACCGTAAGGATCTTTTTATCATATAATCATTGAATAAGAAAATCCGGGGCTTATATATTCAGCGTTTGATTTACTTTTTGGACAGAAGACTAACAAAACATGCCCAAAAAGTCTAGTTCACACCCGATAATAAGAAAGCCACAGTCAGGTTTGATTTAAGGCTCCCACTCATAAAAAAACCTGCCACAAGGTGCTTAGCTTACCGAGCCTTCGGCTATATCAATGCCAACATAATATCCAATCCTTGCCTTGTCCCATTTGATCAAGTCCCCACCCTATAGAAACAGACAGTATTTCATTTTATAAGAAGAATGTACAAAACCGATGTACAAAATTGACGAGCACACCATGTTGAATCTTATCATACCTTGCCGCAGGCAATATCAAGAACAGTATCGCCTTGATGAGCGTACAGCTGAATTAGAACGCTTTTAATCTGCTCCAGGAGCAAATAAATTAAGAAAACAAAAAACCAGTTCAAATTTGCAATCTTGCATTCACTTTATAATGCTCCAAGCAAGTTAACACTCACCCAATTATTAAGTTTCTTCAAATGAATAATCGGGCTTGCTTCTCGTTCTTCCAAAGTCTGATTTGTTCTAGCACTGTAATGATCAGCTACCTTCTGTGCGAAATTTTTTGTACTTTCATCGTCCAAAAACCGTGCATCACCTAAACCCGCAAGCAACATTACCAATTACGTTCCATAGGCAATGTGACCAAAGGAAATTTGAAAACATCGATTTTTATTTTTATTTATTAAAAAGGAAAACATCAACATCCCTGAAGCTCAGTGTCTAAAGCTCCATGGAACTCTTAGCTTAGCTTAGCTTAATCAATTCATTCTGTTTTCTTTCAATTTGATAATGAAAATCGAAGTAAGAAAGACCTCATAAGACTAATCAGCTTCATAATCGGCAGCATTGTATTGGATTTTCTTTCTAATAATCATTCATCACATTCTTTGCAACTAAAGACATACAATAGTGTATAACTTCGAAAATGTTTGAAATTTCAAAAGAAAACGATCACTTTAAAAAAAAAAATTAAATTTAGCTCAAAAAAGTAACCTTCTGGATTATGTTTGAATCTCGATTGCGGAGGATTGGATCCAGATTCTGAGTAGCCTCGTTTCATCGCCTGTGCATTGAAATTGTCTGGATAAGAAATTGAAGATGTTTGCATAAATATATAAATTTAAAATTATGTGAACAGGGCGACTGACTTTGAGTCGCTACTCAACGCACGTGGTACGCGACCACTTATTTCCCGCCTACCGGTGACGTAAGTTTCCGGCGACGAGAGTAGTTTGGTGGTTCGACTACCTGTCGATATAAGGACGGAGATCCGGCGACGAAAGTTGGTGTTGATGGTGTGCCTGTGGCGGCCAAATAATTTTCTGCCGCGTAGTAAATTTTCTTTATGCAAAATTACATTTACATTGAGCTCCCTAACGTTTATGAAATTTTCTATTTAGGTCATCAAATGAATTGTTATTGCTAAAAGAAAGGCTTCCGTTAATACTTTTTTTTTTTATATACTATACCGTTAATATTTACTAATAGGTTTATGTAAGAAAACTGAAAATGCTTGCGATATCTGTGGTTGAATAAATGTATTTGGGGTTATCTACAATTCTACAATTTTTTTTAATAAAAAATCAATGTTTGAGCTAGTTTATTTTCTTCCTTGATGTCATTTCATTTCATTCAATTTATTTTAATTCCTCTATCCATTTTAGTAGTTGCTTCTTTACTTCAAAATTCAAATATATTTCAAAGTGAACATATATTTTATGTTAATTTTTTTTTTTTTGATGATATGTTTTATGTTAATTAATTAGTATGCTTATTAATTTTATTAGAGGTTAATATATGGCGGGTACGGTAAGAAATGACAAACTATATATGTATATAAATGAAGTGGGTTTTCTTGTGGTTGATGGTAATTTATTTCTTTGAAAATGATAAAAACTTACAAATTAAACTATTCTGCAAACTGATGTACTTTATTATGATTGAATCAAGTTGAGGGGGGAACAATAATGTATGTATAGTATAGGCTTATAATTAATACAATCAAATACAACATCAAGCAAGACAACTTATATCACTCCTAAAACTTATATTTAAGGCTCATTAGGTGGTATAGTACATTACAAAATAAATAATTATAACCAAACCAGACATATAAAACATAATCATACGATACGAACAACAATTAAAGCATAACAATCAAGATTAAACCCCACATTTGATCGTAGTTACCAACCAAAGGGCGATACATCATTAAACATTCAAATCGGTTTCAACAAACTGCAAAAGGTTCCTTTATATATGTCTTGTAGTATATTGTAGGAGTTTTATTTTTCAAAATAATCGAAATTCCCATTGTAAACCGGGGAGTTCCCCTACCGACAATATATATATATTGTGTATATATATATATGTTCTTTTGTACTATATCTATCCAAAAATACATGATGTTTTAATTAATATGATATGATATAATTAATATGGTATAATTATTATATTTTTATTCAAAAATAATGATTAAAATTTCTTAAATTTGACAAAACATCATGCATGCCTAACCTAGAAATTATTTTATTGAACAAAAATTCATCATTATTTATATTTAATTATACAATAGCATATTAATCAAAATATCATATATTTTGAGACGGATGGAGTATTACATTAATAAAAATAATGGAAATGTTAATGTATTTTCAGAATTTTTTTTATCCCTTCAACTAGAGTGGAGGATAATTTTTGTTTTTTTAGAAGTAAGGGAGTAATTAACCCTCAATTAATAATCCCAACTACAGTTTTTTCTTTTTACCCTATATTAGTTAGTATGTTCAAGGCTCTTATATATCTTCAAAACAGTCTTTAATCTCTCCATCTCTCTCTCAGAATCGATCGGAGAAACTAAAGAAAAGAATGGCAAATTCAAACCACAATACAATTATAAAGCAAGTGATTCTGATCGTTTTGTTCCTTTTGTCATCATCAAGAGTACTAATTAGAATATCTAGTGTTTCATCAAATGATGTACACGAATTGCTACGATCTCGAGGATTACCAGCTGGATTGGTGCCAAAGGAAGTGAAATCCTACACACTATCAGAGAATGGACACTTAGAGGTATTCCTTGGAGGACCATGCTTGACTAAATTCGAGAATAGGGTTATGTATGAGAGTGTGTTTAGAGCTAATCTCAGTTATGGAAGTCTTATTGGAGTTGTTGGTTTGACTCAAGAAGAGCTCTTCTTATGGCTGCCGGTTAAAGAGATCACCGTGGATGACCCCAATACCGGCCTTATTCAATTCGACATTGGCGTTGCTCATAAGCAATTCTCTCTCTCACTCTTTGAAGACCCTCCTTCTTGTAACCCCCAACAAGGTAATTTCATTTCATTTAATTAATCAGTAATGGTAGTTAATATATATATATATATATTCCCGTTACAATATGTATCAATTAAAAAGAAAAGAGCGGTTTCGATCGATTTGGTTTACTCTAAAGTTTGTTCCTTGTATAATCTAAATATAGCAATTACTTAGGAAAATCTATCTAGCTAAGAAGTTGCAGTTAAAAGAACTTAATTTTTTTCCTACCTTTTTTGCTTTTGTTTTCTCTTTGTGAATACAAGTAATATTTCTTGTTTGTTTGTAGAAAAAGAAAGAAAAATTAAATTTGCTGAAATGATGCATGTGGGTTAATGTTCAGGTCAGCAACTGAGGAATCATGTGAGGAAGGAGAAAGGGTTTTATGAGGTCCTCAGATAATTGAAGAGAAGGAAGAAGATATTGTAATCATCATCTATCTATCTATATATATAGTTCTAATTTCTAGTCACATATAGTTTTTATTTAAACCTAGTACCTTTTTTTTTTTTCTTTTTTTTTTTTTTGAATTGTACTTGCTGATCATTCAAAGTAGATTTTTAATTATATTTAGCTGAGAGAGAGAGCGCTAGAGGAGAAATGTATAAAAGACAGTTGATTAAAGAATCTAATGTCATAATCCAATAATCAATTTCTTCTACAATTTCTTCTAATTTGGTCCAATCTTATTCTCATCCGTTTAATTAAAGTTTTCTAAAGTTTACATTAGAATCAAAGTAAAGCATCTACTTGAGTATGTACCAATAATAAGATAAAAGGGAAAAATAACAGTTTATTCTTTATTTTAAATATTTTTAAACTGTTTTCGTACTTAAAACGTTATGTATATTCTTTTGTCTCAATGTTTACACATTATTTATTTGCTCTTTTTATACTGACGGACGTTAAAAACACCGATCTGTCACTTATGACCAATCATATATTGACACGTGTACATGACGTGAAAAAAATCCACCTAGACTTTGTCTTCATCAATCGAATCGAAATCGAACCTAAAATTGAACCGAACTGAACTTATCCAAATCTTCTTCTTCCTCGACACACCGCTTATGGCTTCTCTTCTTCGTCACTTTCTTCACACTCGCTTTCACTTTCACTTTCACTCTCTCTTCAGCTCAACTTTCTCGACCTCTCCAAAACTCTCCGCCTTTGCCTCCGCGGATTCCACCGCCGCCTCCTCCTGTCTTCTCCATGATTTTTAATCATTGTCGTTTTCTCCAAATCCAAATCATTTTATTTTCGTTTTCTCAATGATTTTTTAATTTCGATTTCTTCTCCTCAATTGAGATTGACATTATTAATACTTAATATATACTACTAAACTAAAGCCAAAAACTAAAATTCTTCTTCGAAAATCAAAATAGATCTGGTGACTGTTATGCATTGAGAATTGTTGACATCTGTTTGCAAAAATTCCGCGAAGAAATCAGCCATCGAAATTTCTCAATGGACCACTTACTTACAAAATCTCCGAGTTACAAACACTCATCTTGCTCTTAATTAATCTATTATCATAATCCACAATCAAAAGCCTCATAACAAAAGAAGATTGATTTCATAAAAAAATTACTAGTTAATTAAAGTTAATTGAGTTACCATAAATCTCCTGAACCCATCCACCACCACCGTCTTGTGTTACTATTACTGAAATTAGCAGATGCAACCGACGCCTGACGGTAGTAGCAGCAGCTCGACAACTCGTGGCGGTGGCGCTGAAATGAGTCGCGGAGGAGAAGGAGGAGGAGCAGGGCTCGCCAGGTTCCGGTCGGCTCCGGCCTTCTGGCTCAAAGCTCTACTAGAAGAAGATGACGAAGACCCATTAAAGCCAAACCAATCCTTGACTCAGCTACTCGCCTTTTGAAGGAGAAAGGAGAAGAGTTCTCAGATCAGATCATGAGCTGCGAATAAGAAGGGAAGAAGAAGCCAGTGTTGGCCTATGATAAAAGGTGGGTCGGTTTAATCGGTTTGCTTTTGTTTTCTGGTTTGATTTAAGTTGGGGGACTTGTCAATTAATTTGCCAGACATGTGGAGTATTTCGATGGGCAAGACTTACGTACGTTTCTTTACGTACGCTACGTACGCTTCTCTGCTTTAAACAGTTGTACTGTTGGTCAAACGTACAACCGTTAAAGCAGAGAAGCGTACGTAGCGTACGTAAGGAAGCGTACCTAAGTTTTTTCCTATTTCGATACGTATTGTACATGTGTTTCTCTATGATTGATCATAAATGATAGATCCAGACTTTTTAACGTCCGTAATTATTAAATGATCAAATAATATAATATTTATATAAATTAGGACGAAAAAATACACTTTATATTTTAAAAAACGAAATAATTTAAAAATATTAAAAATAAAAAATAAATGGTTACTTTTACATAAATATAAATATAAATCATAGATTGTTAAACGAGAGAGACAGAGGACAGTTGGGACATCTTCATTTGAAGTTTTTGAGTTTTTCTGCGCAAAATTACACATGTCAATGTCAATTTTTATTCATAGATCAACACACCAAATAGCAAAAGACCAACATGTAAAGTTCAGCCCGAAACGAATGTGTATAGATTTTGACCTTAATTGCATTTAAGAAAAATAATGGATAAAAAAAAGAAAAGAAAAATAATGGATACATATGGAAGTTATACTTTTAAAGCGTTACGGGAGAGACATTCTTTTTTTTTTTTTTTCGTTTCGTTTAACGCCAAAAAAAAAAACAATTAAATGTCATCTATCTATCTATACTTATATATTAGTAATGAATACAGGACCAACAATTATTTAGCTTGCGACACCTCGTACAATCTTAATATAGAAAATATGTCTTAAATGATTAATTTTTTAATTTAAATAACACAGGCTCAATAAATAATTCGTAAAATTTATGTTCTGTTTTTTTTCTCAATTCACCCTACTAATTCCTAACATCAAAATCCAACATTCGTTTATCATAAAATGTGAATATTAAAAAATAAAAAATTAATTAACATATAAACTAGTTATCTCGTGCAATGCACGAGCCCAAATACTATTTTAAAATATTTGTACAAAGTCAAAGTCACGAAATAACTCCGTTTCCACATGGCAACGGTATCGTTACTGAGTTAAGGAACTAACAAGCGGCCGCTACAACATTTTAAAGGTTAATAGATGCATACCATAAACTATAAGGACCAACTGAATGGTTTACCTTTTATTTTCTTTTATTTTTTTAAAATTAGTGGGGTTTTTTTCATTACTTAACCAAAATCGGCATTAAAATACAACGAGATTGACAATCAATGAAGGCCATTTTTATTCTAGAATTAGCAAGTAAATGGACTGAACGATTGTTATCTCTAGAAGAAGAGTATACAAAAGTCCATGAATTGAAAGTAGCTATTAAAGTTCTATGATAAACCAATTCACGACATGACAAAAAACAAATATCGTTGGAGTTGATTGCATTGATGACTAGGAGAGCATCAGATTTTATTGGACATCTGTTGAGCGATTAAAGAAGCTAGAGAAATCCCCATGAGAATGGTTGTTGCTTATACGTATATATATATATATATATCAGCATATCCGTCTATATATTTGGATTGATAGGAGATCACTTGACCCCCTCACAGTTTCTGATGATAGCACCAAGACCTTATTTTCCCAACTCTAAAAAAGTTACAGCATCAGTGTTGACTTTTAAAGTCCCCGGACTAGGTGGAATCCATGAAAGACCGTCTCGAGGAAGGCCCGTCGGAAAACTCTTTTCCATTTCTGGCAGACAAGAAGTCGGCTAGTATATGCTTAGCTTGTTCAAGAACTGTGGATGGCAAAGAGCATGATGCTTCCTCCCACGTCCGGTTTCGATTTTTCCATATTAGCCAAAGAAGAATGATGAACAACAACCAAGTACCATGATCAAGAATTTCATGCATTCTGTAAAACCAGCTTAAAAAAAGTTTTCGTTCACCCATTCATTGAGATTCAGATTAGGGCTAGCAAACTTTAATTGACCAGGGACATTAGATCAAGAGATGTTCCAAATTTTCAGGGATGTAGCCACACACAGACAATATTTATCAGCATGAATACCACATTTTGGCAGATTATCTCTTGTGGCCAAGCTTTCCTGGCCAATTCTCTACAAAAACAGCTTTATTTTTGGGAAGGGTATTAATATTCCAGAAGATAGGATGAGAGTTTCTTACAGTGGTGTGTAGAGGGGGTAGCAACTTCCAGGCAACATAATACGCGCTCTTGATAGAGAATTCTCTATTTTTTGTACTTTTCTAGGAAAGAAAATCCGGGAGGTTTGCCAAGATGGGGATGGCTTGAACCTGAGATGCCAGAGTTGATGGAAGGGTGGAAAACAACAAGGATCCGTTCCATCTACAGGTGTTCTAGTCGATGATCTTGGCTGACTTGTTGAAAGCCCGCACTAATAAAGAGTGATGAAATTTCAGAAGAGGTCTCATAGAGGGGAATCCAGTTATCAGTTCCAATTTTTTTAGAATCTCCTGATCCTACATTCCAAAGACTTCCTGTAGTCAGTGTTTTGGACCTTCTAGGATGCTTCTCCAAACCAAAGAGGGAGTGTTCCCCAAGGAGCCTCAGAGAAGGAACTCGAAGGAAAATATTTTGCCTTAAGCGATAGTGCCAGTAGCGAATTAGGCTCTCTTTGCTGCTGACATCGAAGGCCAATTAACCCAATGAATTTTCTTTTTACCACCACCAGAAACATCGTACCGCTGTTTCGATTTCTCGGATGACTTTCGTGGAATACGGAAACAGCTCATTGTGTAAGTGGGATATAGCTTGAACAACTGCTTTGATTAGACTTTTTTCCCTACTTTAGAAATAAATCTAGCAGTCCAAGCATTTATTTTGCTCCAAACCCTCTCAGTCAGGTACTTAAAAGAGAAGGATTAAGCTTTGCCGACCATTAAGGAAGCCCTAGACGTTTTCATGTTGAAGAACTTCTGCGATATCCATGATGGATTTAATCTCCCTCCGATATTGTTAAAGAAGCGTGCTATTCCAACATCATTTCACACCAACTCTTTCCACATCATATCGATCCAACCGAACCGTTTCCAAGTCATTTGCTTAGTCAGCAACACCATCAACCAGAAGTTGACATCGGGATACGTCATCTTATTCCAAAATACTCCTCTTTATCATTTAATTAGTTGTTGTGGCCCTCAAAAATTAAATACCTTGTTTGAACGCTCCATCGTATTGGGTGTTCCTCTATCCCCTCCTTTAAAAATTCAAGTTCCACATCCTCGCTACCATTTCATTTGAGATCTGCCATCCTTTTTTCCGATTTGATTCTTGAATCGGCGGCCTCCATTCAATGAGAAGATCAGCGCAAGTCGAAGTGAAGACTGATGACCTTCCCTACCCTGATAAGAAAAATAACAAAGAAAGATCGACATTGGTTTGGTAAAGATTTTTTAAGAAGAGACGATCTGAATTGGAAATAAATTATTGCTTTCATTCAATTTCAAAGAATGATTTAAATATTACAAAATATTATAAGGTTTAGAGGTAATGGATATTTTTATTGATGTATAATTCTACCCTATAAATACAATTACAAGTGATTAGATAGACTGAATTTGAAAGTGAAACTATCTATTCCTATCTTTTTGCAACTCAAGTATATAACAGATCGTAACAAATCAATTAAGCTTTGACTTAGTCTTCAACTGACTAAAGCTGAGATTTTATATTAATAGTTTCTTTTTTTTTTTTTCTAAGTTAAAAATACAATAGACTTGGTTTTCAATATAAGTAAGAATTTATTGCATAGAAAGATAAAAAAGAAGGGCTTTAACTTTTATTATTTCTCAAACATATCTAATGACTAACGTTGTAAAAAAAGGACTATAGAGTGATGCAGCTGGCAAATGCGGCAAATTATTGTCTTCTTGTACCCTGTAACACTAGTTAGGAATTAGGATTACATTAATGCTCATAAATGAGAAAATTATTATTATAAAATAATAATACGTCAATTATAAATTTTATTGTTAAATTAAAATTTCATATATAATATTTTATTGATAAATAATAATTTGATATATATTTCATAATAATAATTTGATATATATTTCAGAATTTTAAATTTAATTAAATTTTAAGTTATAATTATAATTTAATTTAATGTTATTATTTTTTTAATTAAAAAATTAAAATAAAATAAAAATATAATGATTTTTAATAAAATTTTACAAATAATTTATTTTTAATTATATGAGATTTTTCTAATATTTAGGATGTTAAATAAATACGAAATATATTTTTTTTTCTTATTTTTAATTAAAATGAATATATCTTATTTAAAAACAATTAAATTGATTAGATGCAATTATAATTTTTATTATAAAATCAACTTCTATATATTTATAGACATTAATAATATTTTTCAATTTATATTTATTGAAAAATTTCATTGTCAAATTAAAATCTTGACACATGATATTTTATTGATGAATAGAAATTTGACATATATATTTTAAAATTTAGGAGCATAATAATTTCTACTAAAATTTTACTAATTAATTTTTCTAGTATAAAAATTTTATTCTTAATAAATTTTCTATCAATTATTTAAAAATTTATTCCTAATAAAATTATTATATACTATATTTGTTTCTAATCTTATAGATAATAGCAAGACTTTTCAAATTCAATTTATTCTGATTGCAAATTCAATTGCAAATTTTATTGTCAAATCAAAATTCGACACATAACGTTTTATTGATGAATAATAATTTGACACATATATTTTTGAATTTTGAGTTTAATTAGGTTTCAAGTTACAATTTTAAGTCAATAATATTATTTTTTTCCTATTCTAATTAGGAAATAAAAACATAATGATTCCTAATAAAATTCTATCAATTTTTAGAGTTTTTTTTAATATTTAAGATACTGATCAAATATTAGTGCTTGCATATATAATTATATAACTAATTAACAATAATATTTAGTCTTAGAGAGTTAAAATTTATAGACAATAAGAAGAATTTTTTAATTTGTTCTAATTATAAATTTTATTGTCAAATCAAAATTCCACACACGACGTTTTATTAATGAATAGAAATTTCATATATTTATTTTACAATTTTGAGTTAATAATTATTTTTAATAAAATTCTCCAATTACTTTTTTCCAATGTTATAATTTTGTTCCTAACTAATAATTGCTAATAAAATTATAAGACATTATATTTTTCTTTCTAATTTTTTTATTAAATAATTTTTTAAATTAAAATTCATTATAAATTTTTTTTTTAATTCCTAATTAAAATGGACATGTCTTAATTTTTATATTCAAATGAAAATATTATTAAAAAATTATTCTTAATCAAATTATATTATATATTATTTATTTTAATTTTTTATTAAATTATTATTCTTAATAAAAAAATTTTATAATTTTTTTTATTCTTAATTAAAGTGGACATATTTTATTTTTCAAAAAATAAGAACAATCAAATTGATTAGATGTGATTATAATTTTTATTATGAAATTAAATTTTGATAAGTAATTTTTACTTTTTTATATATTTATTATTTTTGAAAATAAAATAAAATTTTAATTCTAATAGAATTATAGATTTTGAAATAAAATCAAAATAAATATATTTGATAAAAAAGTAATTTTTTTTGATATAATATTTGAAATATATTTGATAATGTGTAGTATAAATAATTATTATACTTTTCTTTATATGAAATATTTAAATTATTAAATTTTAAAAGTACGAATTTCCCATCTAACAAACGGATTCACTGACTTGTAATAAATAAGAGGTGTACATACATATTTTCCACTGACTTGTAATAAATAAGAGGTGTACATACATATTTTCGAGGAAACTATATACGTACATATTCTCAAAAAAACGAGAAAACTACATTCAAAAATCAGAATAGTATGAAGCAACTATATGATTGACAATGTATCGCTGCATTATAGAAGTATCAAAATTTCCTTTTCTCAAGCAATTTATAATTGCAAAACAAAATCATTAACTTAAAATTCTGTTTTATTTCCCCCCCTTAATCAGACGTAACAACACATTAAACAGAGCTAAATTCCAATACTCTCAGTATATGGTTCTTGTCGAACAGTTTTAATGGAATACGCAATATCACGTGTTTGTCAAGTTGCACTCACTGCCAACTAATCTCTCTCCTGCGGTCAGCTTCATCCATTTTTTTTAAGTTATAATGAGAGGAGAAGAGGATAAATTGTCTTTCTCATTACGTTTTAAAGTCGATAATATTAAACGAAATAATTACCACCTCTCCTAATAAAAGTAAAATTACAGCCCACAAAAATTATGATGTCGTCCCTAATACTATCTATTACAGCATGGCAAGGAAGAAACGTGATTCCCTACTTTGTAGAAGTTCATATAGGGACAGAGAATCAACTTCAAAAATTGCCTGCCTTATACCACAACGTAAAGCTAAACCAACTCCCATAGAGAGAGCCAATGCTTCTGTGTGGAGGACATCAGGCAAACCTTCCGAAAAGAAAGCTTGGCTGCATATAATGACTCCATGATCATCTTTAATCACTACTCTTAGTCCAATCTTGCCTTGCTTTGAGAAAACAACCCCGTCACTATTGATTTTGAACCAACCAGGAGGGGGTTTGTTCCATGTGGCCTGAGTTGGAGGTGCCCTGGGTAAAATCGCCTTGATTGGCTGGGAGAGAATGAATTCCTCTTGCCAATCCTTAGCATGCTTACACATTAGTACAAGAAGCATACATTTACCATTAAAGTGACAATCATTCCTGTTTTTCCACATGCACCATATAACAACATTAAACAATTCCCAATTAGTTTAGGTAATAAAAGATATAGTCTATAATACCAATCTATCAAATTTTGGTAGACCAAACGGGAGATGTTTAAAGTTGGAAATAGAGCATTCCATACCCTTAATGACCATGGGCAGGAGAGAAATAAATGTGCAGCATTTTCGGGCCACAACCCGCAAACCGGGCAAAAAGATCAAGTGACATACCTCGACGCATGAGCTGATCTTTTGTTGGTAAACTGTCGTGGCCAAGCCTCCATAGGAAGAACTTGATTCAAGATAGTACATTGAGCTTCCAAATAATGTCCCAAAAATCAATCTTAACCGGAGCAGGGATAGGCCTAGGACTCGGACAAAGCTGTGTAGTATGCACTTCTAAAAACAAATTTACCATTCTTGGTGCCTTGCCACGCAAAGACATCAATAGTTTGACAAGAAAGCGAGATTGTACTGATCAACCAAGCTGTGGCAGGAGGGAAAACTTCATGCAGCAGTGGTAAATCACATGCTTTATGGTCTAGGAGCATTAGTTGGGAAACTCTGGTTATTTGTCCATTCCAGGTCGGAGAGGAAAGAGTGATCTGGCAGCCAGTGGTCGAACCATATGTTAATGGTTGAACCATTACCTATTCTCTAGATGCCTCCTTTTGGAGGGTATCCCTACCAAGCATAATACTACGCCATGTGTAAGAGGGATTTGCGCCCATTTTAGCATCAAAGAAATTTCTAGAAGGGAAATATTTTGCTTTAAGGGATCTAGCTAAGAGAGATGTTGGCTCTTGAAGGATACGCCATCCTTGCTTTGCTAATAACGCTTTGTTGAAACAATGAAGGTCGCGAATTCCCAATCCTCCCTGATTTTTAGCTTTTGACATTTTACCCCAGTTCACCCACCTAATTTTCCGGTTTCCATCCCACCAGAAGCGACGTTTGTTTTTTTATTCTCATGTATTATTGCCATTGGAATCTCAAAACATGACATGACATATGATGGGATTGCCTGAATTACAGATTTAACTGGAATCTCTTGCTCAGCCTTTGAAAGGAAGCGTGAATACCATCTATTCATTCTTTTCCACATTTTTTCAGTAAGATCCTTGAAAATGCTAACCTTGGCTCTTCCTATTATAAATGGCATTCCCAGATATTTATCAATTTTTAGCGACTTATAGAATCCAAGCATGGAAGAGATATGATCCCCGGTAATCCTAGGAATGTTTCGACTGAAAAAAGGCATGTTGATGCTCTCCAATTGACATCTTATGTTGATGCTGACCGGACAAAATGTCCAATGACTCGGAAATCAGTCACGACTTTTGTATCTTTCTCGGCAATGCCATAATTTCCTAGAAATCGAAGAAGCAATCCACAGTCTCGCGTTTCTCACCCGAAGCAGAATATTGTTCCCTTGCCATGGTTACATGTGAACTCGTCTGGCTTCGTTACCTCCTCAAAGACCTGCGAATCTCACACCCTCAAGCTGCTCTCTTACATTGTGACAACCAATCTGCCATCCATATTGTCAAAAACGCCGTCTTCCATAAACGGACAAAATTAATTGCCACATTGTAAGAAATCAGGTGAAGGAAGGGTCCATACGGTTACTTTCGATTTCTTCTTCGCTCCAAATTGCCGATGTCTTCACCAAATCTCAGCGAGCTCCCACGTTCCATTTCTTTCTATCCAACCTTGGGCTCCTCGATCTGAGACAAATCCCTAAAGACGAATGAAGAAGATGAAATCAATTTGAATTTGCGATTAGCTGTTGGAGACAAAAACAGCGTCGTTTTGTTTTTTTTCTCTCTTTCAGTTTCAGAAGTGTGATGGGCTTCGTTTTGTTCTCTCAGCCCAATTGGGCCTCGCTTGCGCCGCGGCCCAAATCCACTCAACACAACTCTCTTCCCCAAGTCAGATTTATTCAGCTACAAGATTCTTCCTATCAGAAGGAATTCATGTTAAGCATGGATTGTGACATCACAAATAAAGCAGCCACCCTAAGATGGCTAGTAAACGATTAACCAAGACATAATTTAGATCTTTAGTACATGTAAGAATCTCTAGCTTATATTTTATTTACTTTTCCAATTATAGTTTATATAAGTTTGTAAACACATTGTAAAAATCAATTGAGTTAATACAACTAAACTGAAAATCTCTCAAAACTCTCCCTCTCAGTTTCTATTTATCAATACTAGTAATGAAGAACCCAGCCATGGATTTGAAGCTTCAAGGAGAGTGGAATTGAAAGTAACAATTTTGAGATGCTATGAAGTAAATGGCGGCCGACATAAGAACTTAAGTGAAAGTCTTGGTAAGGATTCCTTTTTTTCCTTTTTCAGCTTTTTATATATCATTGGTGGCAATAATTAACAAAGGGATTTTATTTTATTTTTATTTATGCAACTGAAATGAGAAGAAGACATCCAGGACATTGAAACATATTATTATGAAAATGATTGGTATACAAACCAATTCATATTTTGGTAAATGGTCGATGTGGGATGTACCCATATATCTATTATATGCTATTATGAATTGCTTTGGTGTATGAGACTGAAAATGCATCATTTGTGATCATTATCACCAGTGCGAATATTTCTAAGGACGCCTGTTTTGTAAGTATATATGAATTGTTGCATTGGAAATAAAAGGTAGTTATTAATCGTGTCTTTTACATGTATTGATATTTCATTTTTATAGAATATACTTCTGCGATTTGCTGAGGTTTACTTTCACGACTCAGAGGGATGTTTTATCGTCCAAGTTGCTGATGGTCGGACTTGGAATTTCAAGCATAAATTTCATCCTGAAACTAAGTGCTTGTGGATCTGATTGGCTGAAAATTCGTTGGGGGCAACAAAGGAAGACAATATTTGTCTCTTTGAGATGATTTCTGAGACTCCCATTGTTTTAAAGCAACTGTTTTCGTGTAGTTTGATGGTCATACTTATCATCAATAGTAGAAAATTTGGATACGACCACGGCTCGAAAACCGTGGCCTAAAATTTAGACCACGATTTTTTGACTTTACGTCACGGTTTTGAACCGTGAACTTTGCTCCCATGGTGGAAGGGTGTACGCCACGGTTTTTTAGCCGTGGCGTAAAATTTTCTTTCGCCACGGTTTTTCCGTGAGCTATTGGCACGATTTTTACATAAATAGAGGTTTGAAAAAGGCGGTTAAACAAACCGCCATTTTTTGTCATTAAAATAAAAAAATAGCTGCAGCTAATTAGCCTAATTAGCTGTTGATTATTAGTTGTTGATTAGTTATGTTTTGGCCAGACATATAAACAAACACTCAAAACTTTCTGAAACTCTAAATCATCAAATTGAAAGAACAATATCAAATACAACCGAAGAAATAAAGATAAGTTCACACTTGTTTTTGTTATACTGACATACAAGTAATGACTTGCCATTAGGTATCTCCATTTAGAACTAGATCATCTGAGAGGATCAACATCACTAACTCCGGTTACTAGTCCCATGCATCTGTTAAAACTACGACTGATTTAGAGCTTCATGGAGAAACTTGAATACTGATATACATCAAGCACATAACAAGTTAAGTTTAAAGATTTCAAACCTCCTAGATATCAAGCACTCACTGGCACAGTGTGTCCATGCTCAAGGTCCTATGCCTGATCATTAACCTATCTATCATATCTCTTTCTTCCTCCCTATTCAATAGAAATACAAAACAAAGCCATTGAGAAGTTTGGAAAACATAAAAAATGTCAGAAGCAATTACAAAAGTCTAATCTCAAGCTAGTTGTGGTATTTTTTTATGTTTTGTGATGTTAGTAATAATAAAGAATGAAAGCCTAATGATTTTCCTCTTGTGGATTATATTTCAATGGGAACTTGATGTATAAAACCACATTACGGTCAAATAAGACTCTTAGGATACATGATAAAGAAAAAAACCAACAAAGTGATGAAAAATAGTAAAGCAAGTAGATCAAACCTTCACAGTTAGTGCGTTGTGCTTCATGTGTTTGTACTGGTCTGCTGATGCCTGAAAATGGATAAACATTACCATACAACGACTGCTAATATAAAATACAAAGAATTTATAAATAAAATATAAAGGATTAGAGTGTACCTGAACCATTAACCTAGTTGATCAGGTCAAGGGTGCACCTGTAAAAGTGTTTCATCAGCACCACCAACAACTAATACGCTCTTACTCTTAATATCTGATGTAAATCTATCACAATTCACAACCAATAATAAGAGAACGTAATAGCACTTATAAGTCTTAACTATCTAAAAGGATATTTGATCACACTAAAATTTTCCACAATGACTTCAAAGTTATAAATTTAGACATCATACATAAGGCTTAGAATCAATACAAGACGCCACTTACGGAACATAAACAAGTAACTCTGGATTATCCTTATTGCTTCCTAAAATTTCCTAGCCAGAAAGATAAACATGATGTAAATCACCAATTACAGCCTTCTACTGAGTGGAAGCAAATATATATTGCCTAATTGCAGTTTTTAATTTCCAATTCTCAGAAAGGAGGCAAAATAAACTCATTCAATGCACGCTTCACTTGATCCCAAGCTTAATCAACTTACAAGTAATTTAACACATGAAAAGCAAGAGAAAGAAGCTAATTACCCCAGAAGAATGGAGTCGTTGATCCCAAGATTTGGATCATTTAGCTCTCTCTTAGCCTGCAAACCAATGGATTCTCAATTAGGGTTGTAAGGGGCAAATAGTCAAAAAGGTCAATGAAATGTTTCCAGACATTAACATTTCCATATTTCCTTAAGAACTCGTCATAAAATCCATACCAGAAATTATGATGAGTGAATCCACAATCTGCAATCACTGAATCCACAATCTGTAAATACAAAACACACAAAGATCAGCCAGATGGTCTTGAGTTCAGATAGATACAAAATGATTTGCACAACACAGACTTACAAGATATCACTTCCAGTGACATAACCATAATTCTTTAAAATAAAAATAAAGGAGGGTTATGTTATCTGTTGGTTAAAAACAAATCAAAAAGGAGGGTTATGTTATAAACTTTGACCTTGATGTCATTCATATAAGATAAAAAATATATTAACTTTCATGACAACAAACTATAACAAAATCATACAGGAACAAAATCAGATAGGTTGAGTACTTACTCGAGAAGTTTCTCGCAATAGTTGATTATATTTGGAGTTTTAATCTTCAAAACGGAAAAATAAACAATACAACTTGTTTATTCATTGATGAAAGAATTCAAAACTTAAAAAAACTATACATTTTGAGCAACGACTTACCTCAACAACATGCTGGAAATCACTGTTAGGCTTAATTTTAGGGAATCCCTGGGAGAAAGAAGAACAAAATAAGAACATTATGGCATAAAGAAAGGCAAAGGTAAACAGAGGAAAATTTGTATCAAAGACCCGAACTTTAAGATGAATTTCACAGGGTTGTTATGGGAGGTAATCAAAGCGAGAGAGTTGAAGAGAATAAGAAGTATACCATATTCTGCTAATATGATTCAAACCTAGAAGACGAGAAAATCTCACAAGCAACCTGCGAGAAGACAATCCATGAAGAAAACACTGGAAACTTATTTTGATCAATAGATGAATATAATGGCAGCTCAAAATAAAAACCCTAGTCACGAAATTAACACAAGCCGACAAGCATTACACAACACCTAGATTTTAGCAGAGAAGTACTAAGAAGAAGAATTATTGGAAATCAAACACTTCCAATAAAAATCATATGCATTCAAAAAACTATTACCAGCAGCCTACAAAAGCAAGCAACAATGGAAGAAACATAGATGAACTTTTTATTCTTGTCTTCAAGCAAAAAAGAAATCAGTGTTAAGTCACAGGGCAGATCATTAAGTCGATTTGGTTAGATGAGTTCCTAAAAATAGAACTTACCCAATCAGATAACAAGTAGAAAGCCACAACAACAAGCTGGTAAAGTTGAACTTTTCGGTAGATACTGGTGAAATGCCCACCCTGAAAACCCGATAGTGAGTAAGAGAAATCCACGCAATAACAAATCTAAAACAATTGATGATTATAATATAGTAAGAAAAAATGATGTATAATACATATCATCTGAAGATAACCTAAGACACTAAGGAGTGTCAAAACAATACAAGGGTCATATATATATATATTGGCATTACTTACTTTAGCCCATAATTAAGGTCAAGATTGCTAAGGTGGAGAGGTCTACGACAGGTCAGATGATCTCAACCTTCCGTCATGCTTTGCAAAGGTCGTGTAAATAAGGTGGAGAGGTATGCAGTCGTCGCTAGTGTGTTTATGCCATAGCCAAATCAACTAAATTCAAAGATTAATAACGAGAAAAAAAGAAGCTTAACAAAAAATTGATTCCAATAAATCAATGTGGTAGAAATCAATAGTTCAGAGATTATTGAAGAGAAGAGCTCATAATCAAAACTCTAATTTCAAAACCATCAATCGAAATCATACCTTTTTTGCTAACCCTAATTCTGAAATCAATTCAGGGATACCTTTGGCGAAAAGTCCGCCAATTATACAACCACATTTTAAAAAGCGTGATGAAAAGTATCTATCGCCATGATTTTCCATCCATAGAGACTTTATAAGTCTCCACGGTCTGAAAATCGTGGCGTAAAATATTTTTTAAGTTACGCTCTAAAAAATCGTGGCCATAGCTACCTTTACGCCACAGTTTTTCGACCGTGGATACGTGTGGCGTGCCACAAATCCAATTTTTTACTAGTGCATTCTGGATGTTTTAAGTATTATGTTTTAGAAACTTCTATTTGAATTTGTAATGTAACAGTGATTTTGTGTTAGTGTTATGTTTTAAGAACTTTTGTTTGAATCGGTAATATAATGTTATTGTGTTGATATCATATCACTAATTTTTAGTACTTGCTTTACTTTATACCTCGAGGAAAAAAACTAAAGCTAGTTACATTATCGATAATACTTGGAAAAAACTCGAATTTATCCTCAAAATAAAATTCCAGCTTCAAATATTGTTCAGAGCAAGCATTGATTCATAAAAAAATTTCAATCTAATCTTGGCAATGGTTCTACTAGAGGGTTACATGAAAATTCGCAAGGTTATAAGAACTATGAAAAATTGTAGTAGTTGTGCTATTCATAGCCAATCGATGATCGAAAAACAGTCGCAGTCGAAAAGTTACAACAAGAGTTAATCCATCCATCAGCTGAAAAACTAGAAAAGGATTTCACAACATATCACTAGAAGCTAATCAATCAAAGTTAACATTCATATAATACGGGTATAGCCTTTTGCATAATATCAGCTCCTCTATGAAATCCTTACAATAAGTCCTTGCCCACGAATTTCTTTCACATGCACATTCCCACCTAGTCTCTACTGTAAAATTTATTTTAGATACTCACCTTTCTTCAAGACGCTAGACAAGAAACTCGACTGTGAGATTTTGTTTAGGCGAGTGTAGCGTTGCAAATGAGGGGGGAATCGACAAATGTGCTTCCATGGTCTCCGTAATTTATCGCGTAATTAACTCTCTCAGTAACCAATACAACTCGGATGGGTGGACCGCCGACAAGTGGTTTGGCTAAGGTCATTATATCTGGGAACACACCATCAGCCTCATGAGCTCAGAGGTAACCACTACGACCAAGACCCGATTTGCATTATTGCATAGCAGAAATGAATTTAAAATTAAGATATAATATAAGGGGAAGTATTATGTCCAATATGTTAAGATGAAAAAAAACTACATAATGAGTTCTAATCTTAGGATTCTATCGTATTAAGATCTTTGAGGTAACTCAGGAAATTGGTTAGGCTCGTAAATTCTCATACGTCAAGGGTAAATTTGTAAATGAGAAAGGGATTCTGATCAGGTATTGTATTTTACTAGAGTAGAATGATGATTTAAGGGCCACACTATCACAAATATAAATAAGAAGCATGAAGAAAATGGACATATTTGATAAATTACAATGCTCTGCCTAAAAACTATGCTCTTACTTGAAGTGTCAAGTGCTCCAAACCAATTTTTTGTGTAGTTCATTAACATTAGGGCATCAAATTCTAGATTTTAAAGAATTGTAGCATATTTTTCAAGCTAAGTATATCAGTTTTGTTTTACCACGTCAAAGACGAACCCTAGCTTCATCACATGCACTCGCAAAAATTGTAAAAACTCATTCGTTACAGTATAAATTCCCCCTCACCTTGGATGGGTTCAACAAAGACAACATCAGATTTACTATGTGAATCACTTCTTTAGCAGCTTGTATATTTCCGTACTCGAAAAAGGTGACACCTGGCATTACAGGTTGAAATGGGGTTTTATAGTGCTCTTTGCTTGTTAAAGCAAGAGCACCAATGGTCCTCCCAGTCCCATGGAAGCTGTTAATGAATGATATAAACTCGGTGGCAGGCTCTTTCGTAGCAGTATTTGAGTGTCTTTGAATCTTCCTAGCAAACTCAATTGCTTCATTTGCTTGAGTTCTCGAATTGGTAAAGAACACACAGTCAACAAAGGAGCTTGCTACTAGTTACTTGGCAAGCTCTACCTGCAAATCGTCAAAACCAATTTAAAAATTGGATAATTATTTAGGAAATAAGAAAACTAGCAGCTCGAGTCACTAAATTTTGATGCTTTAGTACACATACCAGTCAAACAGCTTTCATACCAATCAAGATTCTATAACATCCTCAAATACAGCTAGTTCAACTTAAATTCTACGATATAAAAACAACTAAAATTCGAAAAATAATCAAGCTTCTAGATCAATGTGCCTGAGGGATTGAATAGTAGATGTTGCTTGCATGAGCCAAAGTGTTGGCTTGTTGAAGAGTTTTCCTTGAAAACCCTCTCAGCACCGCAAACCTAATCGGCCCATTTTCTACCCACATATACCTTCCATTTACCACTTTGCGAAAATGTTGCGCGCTAATGTCGACTCTCAATTTTTCAAGCCTTTTCATAATAGTAGGTTGCAATGTCTTGGATGTCTTCTCATTTCTTCTCTTATCATCTTCATTTGCATAAACAGAAAATAAAATAAAATCCATTTTTTTATTAGCTTGTAGAAAAGGAATCTCTAACAAGACTTTCACTTAAGTTCTTATCCCGACCATCATTTACTTCACTAGCAATCTCAAAATCTTTAACTCATGAAATCTGAGACGTGAGAGGGGCTTGGTGAGGGTGTCTGCTATCTGATCGTTGCCTGCAAGAGGAGAGACTCGGAAAGCTCCAATTTGCACTTGCTCACGCACAAAATGGAAGTCAATTGCAATATGTTTCATTCGAGAGTGGAAAACTGGATTGGAGCTTAATTGGGTTGCACCGATGTTGTCACAGTAGATTATCGGTGATTGGGTTTTTGAGAAATGAAGCCCGGGGAGAAGCTGACGAATTCAACTCAGCTCAGTTTCCATATTCGCTATCGATTTGTACTCGGCTTCTATTGAAGAGCGCGCCACTGACCGTTGCTTCTTGGAGCTCCAACTGATGGCATTCCGGCCAAGAAAGATTATGTAGGATCCTGTCGACTGATAATAGTCTATGTCGCCAGCTCAGTCCGCGTCAGAGTAGGCCTCGAGAGTTGGATTGATTGACTGATCAGTGAAAGCATGATTAATTTGAGGAGATCAATGGAAGAGTTGAATTTCGTCATTGAGAGTACCAGCAAGATAGCGCAACAATCGTTTGCAACAACCCAGTGCTCCATCGTCAGCTGGTGATTGAACTGAGAAAGCTTATTGACACAGAAGGTAATATTCGGTCGAGTAAGCAAAAGGTATTGTAAGCTCCCTATAATCTTTTTATATCCTGATGGGTCTGAAAGTGGAGTACCAGCATGTAGTGTAAGAGTTGACGATGATGCCATTGGTGTTGTAACAGGTTTCGAGTCAGTCATCTTTGTATGAGTCAGGAGGTCTTATATATATTTGCGTTGTGATAGTAGTAGCCCATCACTGTTTGAAACAACTTTGATGCCTAGAAAATAGTGTTGAATGCTCAGGTCTTTAATTGAAATTTTTATTGCTAGTAGAGAAATATAATGATCAACTAGGATAGAGCTGCTGTCAGTGATGATTATATCATCAACATACACAATTAGAATGAACATTCCTTTAGGAGGCCGTGTAACAGTTTATAAAACCAATAGTAATTAGAAAGTGTCTCAACGCTTGGTACCAAGCACTAGGTGCTTGTTTTAGAATGTAAATAGCTTTCTGAAGATGGCAAACGTGATTAGGTTGATCAAAGTCAACAAAACCTTGTGGCTACATCATATAAACATTTTCAGTTAGAAGACCTCGTAAAAATGCGTTATTCACGTCTAATTGCTTGAGAATCCACCCTTTTCTCATAGCTATGCTCAAAATAATAAGTATTGTTGTAGGTTTTACGACTAGACTGAATGTCTCCTGAAAGTCCACTCCAGGACGTTGGTGAAAGGCCTTGGCGGCCAGCCTAGCTTTGTAACAATCCACTGAGCCATCGATATTGCGTTTGATGCGAAAGACCCACTTGCAGCCCACTAGGTTCTGCGAGGAAGTAGGAGGCACAAATTTCTAGGTACCATTTCTTACCAAAGCATCTAATTCATCAGAACATGCCTTGTACCAATGTGGATATTTTGATGCTTGAGTAACTGCAGTTGGCTCATAATCACTGTTAACATGTAGCTAAGATGAAATACTAAGTTTTTGTGTAGGTTTTTGAATGTTATTTTTGCCTCTGATAATCATAGAATGAGAATTCAAAATAGAATCATCATTGGAATTCCCTGTAGTTGCAGCAAAATTGTTCACTAGTTCTATTTCCTGTGACTGACCATTCTCACACGGAGCAGTAATTGCAGGGATACCACTAGCCGGAGGAATGAGTGGCGCTGGATTTGTAATTGGCACAGTGAGGACTGGTGGTGTCCACAGGGCAGCATAATATGCAGGTTTGTTTACCGGCTGGTTTAGTTGGGAATGGAATTGAAAGATTGTTTCAATAAATTTTACATGCCTATAGATTTATATTCGATGTTTAGCTACATCTAGACAATGAAATGCATTTTGAGTTAAAGAATATCCTAAAAATACACATGGTGTAGACTTAGGTTCAAGTTTATGCTTGTTGTATGGCTTAAGCCATGGATAACAAAGACAACCAAATATCTTAAGCTTAAGATAGTTCGACTGGACCTGAAATAATGTTAAGTATGGACTTGACATTCCTAGTATTCTAGTTGGCATTTGATTAATTAGATATACAGCCGTGAGAAATGCATGTGACTAGTATTTTAATGGCATAGAAGCATGAGATGAGAGTGCTAAACCAATTTCTACGATATGTAAGTGTTTCCTTTCGGATATGCCATTGTGCTCAGGTATATGAGGAGGTGTAGTCTTGAATGAAATCCCATTAGTCGATAAGAAATTAGCCAAAGCAATATATTCACCACCATTACTGAGTACAAAGTTTTTATTTTTAGGCCAAAAAAATTCTCAATTAATGCTTTGAACCTAATAAACACATCTTTAACTTCAAATTTTTGTTTTAGAAGGTATAACCAAGTATAGTGAGTAAAATGATCAGCAAACACAACATAATACTTAAAATTATCATAGGAAAATTCAGGTGATGTCCAGACATCCAAAAATATTATTTCCAAAAGTTTTGAAGAAATTAAAGTAGAAGTAGAAAATGGTAGTTTATGACTTTTATTGAGTAGACACGAATTACAATGAAAATTATGCGAATTGAAAATTGAATGAATTTTATTTTAAGATAGAATGGTTTTCACTATTGGTTGTGCAGAGTGGCCAAGTCTTGCGTGCCAATTAGTGGAAGATGCAGTGGATGAGAATGCAATAATAGGAGAGGTGGTCGGCCACTCATATAATCCGTGATTAGGTGGTCCGTTGATTATTGTATTTCCTGTGGAAAGTTCCTTCATAGCAAATGAAACAGGTGAGAATTTAATTGAAACTTGATTAGAAGCACATAATTGATAAACATAAACTAAGTTCTTTTTCATCTCAAGAACATAGAGAACATTGTTTAATTTTAACCTCTTAGTAGTAGTGTCAAACATTATTTTACCCACATGACTTAATAGACAAACATGTACCATCACCAATAATGATATTGTCTGATCCATTGTATTGACTGTGTTGTGCTAGATTTTTGATATTAGAGGTAACATGATGAGTGGCTCCTGTATCAAGCAACCATGGATTTTGACCGGAAAAAGTGATAGCAGTCGAATTGGTGGGATTGACCGGCGGTCCAGCGGCAAAGTTGGCATTTGGATGCCATGTTTGAGCAGCTGGCGGGGTTGGGGTGATCTAAAATGAGGGGAACCTCTTGGAAAAATGGCCCTGCACGTTGTAAATCTGACATTTGCCTAGGTAGGGACAAGGATCAGGTCTCGAGTTAGCCTGATTTGTTGAGTTCGGCCTGTGTCCCTGAAATTGTAGCCCTTGCGGTTGTGGATTCCCTTGTGGACGCCATTGAGAGGTATTATTTGGACGCCATTGATTACTATGATTTGGTGGATACCTGCGTTGAAAACTATTGTTACCTGCGTTTGCATAATTCGTACTTGCAGGAAAGGGAGCAAGAGCATCCACTGGCATGGCAGCCTCGGCCAGGATTAGTTTGTCAACGAGTTCATCAAAGGAAATGGGTGATTCATGCGTATTGACTTGAATAACCTGCTGGTTATAGCTGTCATCTAATCCTTCAAACACCAAATATGTGATATCCTCTAGATCCATGGGTGAATTGAGATAGGTAAGATGATCAATTTTCGTTTTGATGAACTGCATGTATTCAGTATTTGATCGAGGCTTGAGCAGCGAGGTTGATGGTGATTAGATTAGAGCTGGCGAAAGTAGTACTGGGAATAGACATAGCTGGAATTTTTTTTTTGGCTTTTCGACATTAATCTATAACTCTGACACCATATAAATAATAGGAAGAAATAATTTTGTGTGTATTTGTCATTGATACAACTCCTATCTTTATATAGTACAGAGGATGAGATTTTTGATACAATTGCTAAAATTATGCTAACTATTGATTTTGTGATCAATACAAATCATTAGCGATTATGATAGTGTAAACAAAATCGTAACAATGATTGTTGAATATATGTTGAGGTAAGGATGGGCTTCATTATGATTTGGATCCAAACTTGTGCAGAAGTTCAAATGAACTGTCTCTTACCATACAATCGATAATTAAATATATGAGAAGAGTGTATGGGGATATGAGGATGAAGAAAGTTAAATTAGTGAAGTAAGTTATTGATGATATAATGAATAAATATAATTAATATTTTTAAAATTTATTAAAATTTATATTTAATTTGGGAATGGACTTTGAGTATAAATAAATTGTATACAAAGTTTATCAGTTAGAATAAAAAATTTATATTTATATTTTATCTAATTTAAAACGAACAAAATATTTTTTATCCTTTTTAATAAAAAAAAATGACTTTTAACTAGAATCATATGGAACAAGCTCTCTCATAAGAACAAAGTTAGTACGTTATTGATAAAAAGATTCGGTTATCATTCATAAACCCTAAACCCTAAACCTAATTCTATTCTTTCAACCAAATTAAAATTCAAAGTAGCCTATCACTGACCAAGTCAATTCCCCGCGAAAAAAAGAAAACAGATTTCGGAAGTCAAGTCAGCCGCCGACAACCGCACACGGCTGCGAGTAAAGATTAGAGTCTAGGCATGTATACGGTATCGCTAGTTTCCTATTCAAACTCGACCAATTTCTCTTTCCTCACTTCCAACAGCTCCCCGAATTTCAATAATGCCATTTCGAAGAAAAACCGACACCGCTTTATCTTCAATAATGCCATTCCTTGTATGTCACGTTTGTAGCTGTAATTTAGGAAGGAATAAGATCAAACATGTGTATATATATGTATTGTATTCTGATTAATATTATTCAAGCAATTCAAAACAAGGCAATCTTCATTCTTTTCATGGCATCAGAGCAACGATCATAGTGCTCTTGATTATCACAACCCTTTTTTTTTATTTTATTTTTTATTTTTTTTTCCTAAAGCAAACAAATCACCATGGCTGACAATTCAAAGGGTTCCGGATCGGAGACCAAATTCATCGATCCCTCACATCCCTTCTACATTCATCATTCAGACCAACCAGGTCATCTCTTGGTTCCTATCAAATTAAACGGCATCAATTATCAATCATGGAGTAAGGCGGTTATTCATGCCCTTACTGCGAAGAAGAAGATCGGCTTCGTCGACGGCACTGTCGAAGAACCATCACAGGAAGATGAACCTTTTTTGTTTGAACAATGGAACCAATGCAATAGCATGATACTTTCTTGGCTCACTCATGCTGTTGAATCGGACATCGCTGAAGGGATTATCCATACCAAAACAGCACGCGAAGTATGGGTTGATTTGCGCGACCAATTCTCTTAGAAGAATGCCCCAGCCGTGTTTCAGATACAAAAATCAATTGCTACCATATCACAAGGCACAATGACAGTAGCTGCATACTTCACCAAGATCAAGGCATTGTGGGATGAACTTGAGACATATCGTTCCCCACTAACCTGTAATCAACGACAGGCACATCTCGAACAAAGAGAGGAAGATCGTCTTATGCAATTTCTGATGGGTTTGCATGAATCTTACAAGGTTGTGAGGTCCAATGTGTTGATGATGTCGCCTCTGCCCAATGTCCGTCAAGCGTACTCTTTAATTATTCAAGAAGAGATGCAGCGACAGGTATCTTCTGAGCCAACTGAAAACTTCTCCATAGCAGCCGCAGTCCCGGGAAAAGGAGGAAATTCGAAGCAAAAAATGTGTGATCACTGTAATAGACTCGGACATACTATAGATGAATGTCGTACCCTCAAATTTCATTGTAAGTTTTGTGATAAGAGGGGTCACACGGAGGATAGATGCCGATTGAAAAATGGAAACAATAACAAGCCGGGACAATTCCGAGGGCAACGATCTTCAAGTCATGGCAATCAAACTTCGGCAAATGCGACAAAATCTCATGACTTGTCGGATTCGAACACTGCCAGCACCGTCCAAGGGTTCACTGCAGAACAGATACATCAATTAGCCCAAGCAATCAATGCACTGAATCACAGTAATTCTGGTAATGTTGATGCATATGCGAATGTAGCAGGTTTGATTCCATCCACTATTGTGTCTGTTAATTCTAGTAGTACAAGTTCTTGGATTTTGGATAGTGGCGCCACATATCATATTGTCTCTCACATGTCACCCTTAACCGATCCCAAGCCTTCCACCATCACCAATGTTAATTTACCAAATGGTGCAGCATCACAAATCACTCACACTGGCACTGTTAGTTTCAATCCAGAATTAACCCTTAGAAATGTTTTATGCGTCCCATCTTTTAATTTAAATTTAATTTCGGCTAGCAAACTCACAAAAGATCAAAATTGCTGCATTATTTTATTTCCTGACTATTGTATTTTGCAGGACTTGGTTTCGAGGAAGATGATTGGCTCGGGTAGACAGCGTGGTGGTCTATACTATATGCATCCATCAACAAATAAATCAGTTGTCTGTCATGTTTCTCAGCCGTCTCACCTATGGCATTTACGCCTAGGCCATCCCTCTTTGTCACATTTTAAATTACTTTCTCATTTGCTTCCAGATATTCATAAAGAGTTAGGAAATAATTGCACAATTTGCCCACAAGCCAAGCAAACACGCTTGCCTTTTTCTAAAAGTTCAATAACTACAAAATTTCCTTTCTCCTTATTGCATTGTGATGTGTGGGGTCCTCACAAAATTCCATCATACACTGGTTCGCGTTATTTTCTTACAATTGTTGACGATTTTTCTCGATGCACATGGATTTTTCTTATGCACCAAAAATCAGAAACACAATCTTTATTAACTAATTTTGTGCAATTCGTCAAAACTCAATTTCAAACAGATGTTCAAACAATCAGAGTGGATAATGGTAGTGAATTTCTTCCTCTTCGTAGCTTTTTTCAAAATAAAGGCATTGAACTTCAAAACTCTTGTGTTTACACTCCGCAACAAAACGGAGTTGTGGAACGAAAACATCGGCATATTTTGAATGTTGCTCGTTCTCTAATGTTTCAATCAAATGTACCACTTGAGTTTTGGGGGGAATGTGTTTTAATAGCCGTTTATTTAATTAACCCTATTCCTACACCATTACTATCAAATAAATCCCCATTCGAGGTCTTATATAATCGGCCCCCTTCACTCGCACATTTGCGAGTTTTTGGTTGCGAATGTTACGTAACTAATGTCCACCCTAAGCATAAATTTGACCCTCGTGCATCCATTTGTGTTTTCTTGGGGTACCCACATGGAAAAAAGGGCTACAAAGTTCTTGATTTACACACATCTAAAATGTCCATAAGTCGTGACGTCCATTTTAGGGAAAATATCTTTCCCTTCCATTCTAGCCACGTGCAATTTCCTAAACCATCGCCCGCTATTTCCCCAACATTACCATTTTCATTTCCCATGTCCTATGATTCAACACCTCAGCCTTTATCACATTTTCCTTTTTCACCTCCATCCAATCCCACACTTTCCATGTCCAACTCCGAATCATATCCTACTACCCATCCACCTTCCGCCTCATCACCACCCTTACTCTCAACTCCGTCACCACCTTCCGCCTCACCACTGCCCTCAACCTCCATTCCGTCACCCTCTCCCATCCCCAATGAACTCTCTATTCGTCGTTCCACTCGCCAAATTCAGCCTCCTGCATGGCACAAAGACTACGACATGTCTTCCGAGATTAATCACTCTTCGACGCAATCAAGTTCTCGTCAAGGTACAAGGTATCCCCTCTCTTCTCATACTTCTTTTTTACGTTTTTCACCTCATCACCGTGCTTTCTTAGCCCTTTTAACAGCACAAACCGAGCCTTCCTCATTCGAACAGGCTAATCGTGATCCACTCTGGCGCCAAGCCATGTCCACTGAACTCCAGGCTCTAGAACGTAACAACACTTGGCAGATGGTCTCTCTTCCTCCGGGCACAAACCTATTGGATGTCGCTGGGTTTACAAGATCAAATATCATTCTGATGGAACCATTGAGAGATATAAAGCCCGTTTAGTAGCTAAGGGCTACACCCAGGTCGAAGGTATCGACTATGAGGAGACTTTTTCTCCGACTGCTAAACTCACCACTCTTCGCTGTTTGTTGACTGTCGCAGCTTCCAGAAGTTGGTATATTCATCAGCTTGACGTGCACAACGCTTTCCTTCATAGCGCTCTACAAGAGGAAGTTTATATGACTCCACCTCCTGGTCTCCGCCGACAGGGGGAGAATTTGGTATGTCGGCTTCGCAAGTCTATTTACGGTCTGAAACAGGCATCACGAAATTGGTTCTCTACTTTTGCAGCTACTGTCAAATCTGCAGGTTACATACAATCGAAAGCAGATTACTCACTTTTTACTAAATCACAAGGTAAAACGTTTACTGCTATTCTCATTTATGTTGATGATATTCTATTGACTGGTAATGACTTGCATGAGATCAAATTGCTAAAGAATCATCTGCTCAAACATTTTTACATTAAAGATCTTGGCGAGTTGAAATATTTTTTGGGTATTGAATTCTCTCGATCTAGGAGAGGAATCTTTATGTCTCAAAGAAAATATGCATTAGATATTTTGCAAGATACAGGATTGTCAGGAGTAATGCCCGAAAAATTTCCAATGGAGCAGAACTTGAAATTAACTGATGAAGATGGTGAGTTACTTCATGATCCGACTAAGTTTCGGAGATTGGTTGGCAAGTTAATATATTTGACAGTGACCAGGCCTGATATAGTGTATTCAGTGCGTACACTGAGTCAATTTATGAGAGCACCTCGAAAGCCACACTGGGAAGCGGCGTTAAGGGTCCTCCGGTACATCAAGAAATCACCAGGTCAGGGTCTCTTCTTTCCATCAGAAAATAATTTGACACTTAGTGCCTTTTGTGATTCAGATTGGGGTGGATGTCGTATGTCAAGACGGTCCGTTTCTGGTTACTGTGTTTTTCTTGGCTCATCACTCATATCGTGGAAGTCAAAAAAACAAACGAATGTTTCACGATCATCCGCGGAAGCAGAGTATAGAGCAATGGCGAATACATGTTTAGAATTGACTTGGTTGAGGTACATACTTAAAGATTTGAAGGTCGACTTGGACAAACCGGCATCATTGTTTTGTGATAATCAAGCGGCTTTACATATTGCAGCTAATCCAATTTTCCATGAGCGCACTAAACACATCGAGATTGATTGTCATATAATTCGAGAAAAACTTCAAGCAAGGGTAATTCGTCCATGTTATGTCTCTACAAAGATGCAGTTGGCAGATGTGTTTACCAAAGCACTCGGCAGGGAACAGTTTGAATTTTTGTGTAGCAAGTTGGGAATCCTCGATTTGCATTCTCCAACTTGAGGGGGAGTATTAAGGAAATTATATGGTGGTTATTGCATGATTATCTTTACTTAATTAGTTGATTGTATGGGATCAGTGTTTCCTTGTATGTCACGTTTGTAGCTGTAATTTAGGAAAGAATAAGATCAAACATGTGTATATATATGTATTGTATTCTGATTAATATTATTCAAGCAATTCAAAACAAGGCAATCTTCATTCTTTTCATCTCGACACACTTTCAGGCCTGGCGCCGCCCACCGTCGCCGTCAAGTTGCTGCTTGGGCCGTTGCGGTGCCGGCCCAAACATCGCTTTCCTCCCTGACGGCGTCATCGTCGGCCATTGTGGGACAGCCGCGCAAGCGGCTCAGGTAATGCTGGCTTTTTTACTATTCGAATGTTGATAAGGACGCGTTGAGGAAGAGCTTGGAGGCTCTTGCTTTGAGAAAATGAGCTGAGAAGAAGCTTGATGAGGCCAATTTCGATGAGGCTGAGCTCTTTCTATCTCAAGTATGCTTTAATTCGATAATTGAAATCGGAGTATTCATAAAATTTCAAACTTTCTTCTTATGGAAAGGAATGTCAGTGGTGTTAGAAAGCTATGCAATTGTTTTTAGTTGTATTTGAGTTAGTGCAATGGTGAATTGGTGATGCCTTGTAAATTCTTTTCTTTCTTTTTTTTTTTTTTCGTTCTTTCTTATTTTATGCAGGCCATAGATTTGAAAGCACTTGGTGGCATCCATATCATATATAAAGAGAGGTTTGTTTGTTGAATAATTTTCTTATGCTTTTGTTCTTGAAGAAGCGACCAATTGGCTCAGCATATTCAATCTTTGTTGGCTTTGCGATTTGCTGCATCAGCGTGACATTTCATCTAAAATCGCATTATGTTATCACTTGTTGATTCTTCATTTTATGAAAAAGTTAGAAGCTTCTTTGTCTGAGATTTTTCATTCCTTGTCGTTTCTGGTTTCTGCTAGGACTTATTTAGGTAGCTGGAATAAAATTTGCAGGTCCCGAGTTAGGTTGGCAATCTGTGACTATTCTGGAGCTCTTGAGGATGCCAGAGAAGCTTCAGCAGTAGCTCCTCAGTATCTTGAGGTCAGCCTGTTCCTTTCTAAGTTAAAAGAAGATGAAAATCACATTCCAGATACCACACTGTTGTAGATAAAGTTAACTTTGTGCACATTAATGATGCCAATTTTAGGAATAGGCCTTAAATGCATCTTCACAAAGTCATCGGAATGATACTATGCTCTGCAGTTCCTGATGTTGGAACTTCCATCTGTTGGAGGTGGTAACTGTTAGACCGTAATGGCGAATATGTTTTATCATTATATTAGCAGGAAATTTCAAAGAATTATGTTTTCCTTGCTAGTTTTGGGGGTCGTGGGAGTATAGTAGTTTGGTATTTCATATTGTTTAATATTCCATATAAAATGATTGAATATTTAGAATTCCAGATGTTATGAAACTGTATTTATCCTTGAGTATCTGCAGGCATATATCTGTGAAGGCGATGCTTTTATGGGTATGGAAAAATATGATGCAGCTGAGAAGTCCTATACGACGTGCTTGGAGATAGAGCCCTCTCTTTGTCGCTCCAAGTCCTTCAAGGTATCATTTAAGTTTACATCCAAGTGATGATCTTGACTATCCTTTTCTTGTCCTCTATTATATTGTTTGTAATATTTCACATTGTTCAAGTTTGCACCCTGTGTTTATTGCTTTACTTATTTTGCTTCCAAAGTTGGGGCACTCTTTCATGATGGATATCTTATTATTTCATGTTACTTCGTACTATGGATATGGTTGTAGTGCAGGCAAGGATTGGAAAGGTTCAAGAGAAGCTTACTGCTGCAAATACTTGAAATACGACTCAACTCTCAAGTCATACTCACATTACTAACATCACCATATCCGGATATAAAATTGAGGAGTCTTGTTGAATGTTAAAAAAGTTTTTTGATCAGTCTCATTTCCTTCCCATTATTTGGGACGGTCAGTATAGAATGGAGTAGTTAATCAAAAAAAAAAAGAGTATAGAATAGAGTGTTTCGCTACTATGTCGGGGCTATACTAGATTTTGTTTTGAAATTTGAGAGTTATACTAGATGTCCTAGTTTTGGGATTAACATACACGACTTATACTAGAGTCTAGACCACATTACCACATGTAATATCGACACATGAGTTTCCCTTTGAACGTTTCAGTAAGTTGTTAGATAACCAACCATGAGTTGAAAAAATATAATATCGAGCACAAAATGGAAACTGGTTCCATAATGGTTCGGAGTTATTTACTCGCCCAACAACCAATCCTCCCTGGATTGTATATTTTGTGACAAATTTAGATAAAACAGATTTGTATTTGATTCCCGATAGCTGTGTAGTTGTTCTCTCTTAACCCTTAGTTATTCTCTCTTGTACATAACGTATATCCCATCCATCCATCCATCCATCCATCATCCTCACTCTATTCTCTTTGTTTGTGTTTAACTGGAAGTATTAGTAGCCTGTTTGAGAGCTAAGGCTGCTGCTCTGTACCATGAAGCAGCGGCCATGGCACCTGGGTCTGGAACTGATGCAAGGATCTCTGCTGATACATAGCTTGAACGTCCTGCCTGCATTCATACAAATGCGACAAGTCATTTCAAAAGAAGTGGGACGGATCAATAAATAATAATATAATATAAATAATTAAAATGGAGTAATCGTAACTATTATTATTATAATACCTGGGCTTTCATGGCCTTAGTGGATTCAGCCCCATCCATTGCTGCCTCCGATGAGAAAAGAAAAGCAGAGCAGGGATCATCCTCAGCATTTAACCTCTGCAAAGCAAAAGAAAATGTCACGAATTACAGATTTGATGATACCATTACTAAGAAGATGAGAGATCAAACTGCTGAGCTGGCAGGTAACCTGATTAAGTAGCGTTGATGCTGGAATGAGGGCATCTAACATTGTACGACAGCCTGCAGTAGCTCCCCCATATTTACTCACCGAAGCAATGGCTGCCTCCAGTGCTTCAGCCCCTGAATCAAGTAAGTCAGGCTATGAGAATCAATCTAATGCACGTCCATATAACAAGCCAGCCATGACTATATATAAGTAATTATATTGGGAAAGATCAGACCCGATCGTCTCACATTTTTTTGGTGTGATCTCAGACTGGGTATTCTCTTTTAACTGAGCATATGCAGCCTTACAAAAGATGTTATATCTGATTCATCAAGACAGATCGATAAGTAAAACCAGAATGGAATACTTTTATCACATAATTCTGTAAACAAACAATAGATGAGTAAATGTACAGTATTCCACTTGTTCCACCCATGCTTTTGATAGATGATCCAATTTCATTCACTGTTTCCGCAGCATCATTCAGAGGATAACTGGAAACCGAAACAGAGTGCTTTATTATAAGTTATTATGGGGATAAATAAAGATTTACAGTCAGGGCAACTAGTCAATGCCAATCAAATGAATCTAAATCCAACAAATATGAGACTGAATCTGACAACAGAGCAACAAAGCATACCATGAGAGAATCCAATTTAATTGATTGATCGATTCTTTTGGGTACTATGCTAGCTTCGAAAAATTAACTACATGAAACTGTTAAACATTAAGAGCGTACCACTTTCTCATGTCCTCCAAAATTGACAAAGCACCTTTGTACATCTGCAACAAAACAAATCAATAAGAACCGAAAGCAGCAACAGAAGATATAAGCAAATAAAATATGATTATGTGTACTTGAGGTGACTCACAGTTGACCCACAGTCACCGTCTCCCACTTTGCTATCCCATTCATTCAAGCTGTCCCTTAGACTGATTACTGCATTTGCTCCAGCTTCAATAGCTATCTCAAGGATGCGGCCTTGTTGAGTCAGCTCTAGAGGTCTATTTATGGACTACAATGCAAATATAGAAATTAGTGACATTTAAATTGTAGGCTATAAAGCCACCATTCCATTAGAGAATAGCCAATAGCTTTATAGACATACCTCGACATTCCTTGTCAATGGAGATGGAGGCATTGGAATGGGAATCTTAGCCGGAGGACGATTACCTACAAATAAAGTTGATTTAGTAATGCATGAAGTTTACCAAATTTAATAATTGTTTATTTGTTTAGTAGTATTATGATGAAACGGGTCAAAGACTAAATAATTAAAAAGAGCATCAACAAACCAGCAACACCAACAGGCCAACTAAGAGCAGTAGTTGCCGCATCAAGTCGGTGCAAGATTATATCATCTGCCTTCATGATGGAAATAGAAAATCCTGAAATGAAACAGAGCAGTATGAATACCTGTTGAGGAAACCTACAAGGTACAGTTTCCTAGCCAATAACAGGCCAGACAACATGAGTGCATTGTGTTAGCAAGAACAAACCTGCCATATCAAGAGAAGTCATAAAAGACCCTGTATACACCCTTTCAACTGCCAATCCGTGCTCGAGTTGCAATTTGGGAACAGCTTTTCCAGCTGCGATCATCAACTCCATCACAGGAGTGGCGCCTAGGCTGCAGATAGAAGAATAAAATAACCATAAAAATCTTTCCAACCAAAACAAAGGGTTCTATCATGGCCAAAAGCATCACAAATATAGCTTTATGATTGTCCACATAGTTTCTCGAGCAGGTTCAGTTATTTTTTGAATTCTTTCCAATTTAAAATCTTGTGAAGACGAAGCCATCAACTCCTCGCACTTAACCAAACACGCACATATTTTCTTATAATTCTCCGTATTAATGAAAAAAAAAATTACTAAACCTCGAAGAAGCTTTGCAAAGCATTACTGAATGAAGACTGGAATGCTTCATCGAGAATTAAGCTATCACAGTATGATGGTAGATACTAATCTCTAAATATGAAAAAAACTACGGGCATACCCATTGATCATCAGCACTACTCTACTACCGCGTGTAATAGGAACATAGTTGGTATCCTGCAATGATAAGAAGATGACGAAAGTAAATTATGAAGTTAGATAATTCCAAGAATTTCACACAAATAGCTTCTCTATTCCGTTCTTCATCATTTGCATTCTTTTTTTGTATTGAAAAAAGACAACAGCGCTAAAAGTAAATTATGCAATTTGTAATATCAAGAATACCGTACACTCAAAATCTGGCAATTTTAACTTCTAAAAAAGATTAGCATTCCAACCAGTTTTTGTGGAAAAGATGTTGACTGGAAAATATCACAACATAAATTTCCCTTGCTTGAAATAAAGAATGAGGCCTAAACTTCTCATTGAACTACAAATTTGAATGAGTAATTTAAGTTGACCAATCATGGAAATTTTTGCGAGGGAAATGGACATGTGAAAGAACAAGTGTTTCCTTTCATAAGTAGTCAATAAAAACACAGAGAAAGTATGCATTGGCAAAATAAAATATTCTGAAGTTTATAGAGCATACTTGCGATAGTATCTGGTTAAGAACATGAGACACCACCACATCCACTGGCTGAAGGTCAGCAACAGCAGCACCAGGTTCCCCGTGCTGAAAAGACGTAGATGCGAAAGTTAAGAAAATATATTAATAGAAGCATCAGCTGCTGGAGGAAAAATAATACTACCTCCATCCGGAAATACTTGCCTCTTTTCCTATGTATTTGTATTACATAGGAAAAGAGGCAAGTATTTCCGTACGGAGGTAGTATAATAACAACTTTGCCCCCCTAATCTTGTTTTGACCCAGCCTTACTATTTTTCTTCGGCTTCAGCACTACATAGCAGTGCAATTTTATATTGAAAGATAAGCCAAAACACTCACAATTCCAAGACCAAGTTCCATCTTTCCTGGCCCCAAACGATCAGATGTAACTTGACCGGGAAGTGTGCAAACAGATAACGCGACACCCATGGTTCCAACCATTTCGGAAGCACGTTTTGCTTCTGCTGCCACCTCTGCAAGTGGAAGACCTGAGGCAGCAGCAGCTCCAGCAACCTGTCTTCCACAAAGGAGAATGATATAAGTAGCCAATAAATGAAAGAACAAAAAACAAAGGAGCGTTGATGCATCATGAAACCTAGGAAAGGGAAATCGGTAAATAAGACAAGAAATGATGAATTTTGTAATAAAAATACTTAGGCTAAAAAGATTAGTCCAAAAGATAACCCTTCTGTATCTGGTGATAATCACCAACTCTAGAGAGTTCCGTTTAACAAGAAACAAACAACATGTGAGAAAGAGCACCTTGTGAACCAGTAGAGTCCCTGCTAAACCTCTTCGACCAGCTATGCCTCGAGGAGGAGGTAAAGCACAGTCATCTCCAACAATTACAGTCTGCACATGCCACGGTAGTAACCAACAGTCAAAGCCCAACTATATTTATCTAGGCTTTATGAAAACATTTACAAGTTTTAATAGAAAAAGTGAATTAAAATCAAACCTCTATTTTATAACCTTCAGACTTTGCTTGTTCAGCGGCTAAACCAAAATTTAAGCGATCGCCAGTATAATTCTGCCATTGCCCATAAAACAAGAGCATCAATCCCAAAGTAATTTATGCTTCCCATCGAAATTGGTAGACAAAGATTTGAGTTTTTTCTTTTCATATGCGACTAGTGAGCACTACAGAAACACGGTCTAGTTGTATCATTCTTTTCGTCTTCATACGTGATAATGTTTCATTTCTTATAGGATAACGGTCAAATAAATAAATTCATAGCAGTTCTTGAAGAAAGATACCAAACTGTGTTGCAAGCCATAGTGTCACAAACTAGAAAACCTTAAACAGCAAAACAGAAACAATCACCTGAGTGCTTTCAAGAGAACAATACCTTGACAATCAGAAGACAGCCCATTGGACCAGTTACAGCTCGGATACCCTAATATTCAGAAACATACAGTCATATCAATCATCAGAGAAAATAACAAGCGATACATGGCATTGGCATTTTCGTTCTATAAAAAAAAAACAAAAAAAACTAGCACAAAACCATACAGCTAAAATTGAATCAACCGGGGGGGAGGCAAAAACATCTCCACAAATAGCAGCAGTAAGCATCCCTTCTCCCACATATCCAGCATGTGCAGGCTCATGGCCACTTCCACCTCCTACAGCATGAAATGCATTAATGGAACAAATGAATAAAAAAACTTACATGCATAAGGAAACTGACAAAGCCTCAACACATAGAAGTAACATGTCTTTCCTCCAGTGTGACAATTCTTTGCTTTCTTAAGTTTCACGAGATACTTTTCTCAAAAAATAAATGAAGAAGAAAATCCCAATCCCAACCAGCAAGGGGCAATAATGGAATGAGCTATTGGTATCCTAAAGAGATTACTAATTGAAATGAGCCAAGGCTAGAGTGTTTTGTCAACTCATGCGCCATACTACATAGTATTCCTTGAATGAAAACGGTAATCACATTGAAATATTAGCTGGGTTAGATTCTTTCCATTTGAAAAAAGCTCCAACCAAATACAAATTGGAAGAAAACATCTGTCTGGACAAGATTTAGTTTTCTCTCCTTCTCTCTGAAAATTAGCATAAAAAACAGAACAGTAAATAAAAATTGCAGTTTAGCAAACCTGATATAACTGCAACTTTGTTGTATGTAGCACCTGAAACATCAGCTCGCAATACAACCTTGACCTGTGACCCACAGGAAAAAAAATGTCACTAATGGCAGATTGAGGCGAATGCATCACTAAAGAAAGACGAGGGAAGAAGGGATTATCAAAAACCTCTGGAAAACCATCTAAATATTGCAGGCCAGGATAAGTCTCCACAAGACCTTCAATGAACTCGGTCACCACGTCTGCAGCCATCAATTAAAATGTAACTTTGCAGTCAATTGTAGAAAAGAAAGAACAGGAATACCAGTGAAATCGATCAGACACAGGTCAAGGGAACCAATCAGAGTATAACAGATCAACAAATGGTTGCTGTTCAATAAACTGACAACATGAACTGAGTAATGAGGAGCCCAGATAAGAAAATACGAAATCATTACATGTGTATAATAAACAAAGCAGCAAACCACGGCTCATTTTACAAAACAGTCTAGAAAGAAAGATAACGAAGTTCATAGACACGTCTTACCTCAGAATATTAATTTAAATCTAGAAGCTAATATGAGCAGCCGTAATAGTTAACATGCTCTATATCTAGCTAAACAGAAACAGTCAATTGTGCGATCGATCGATGCTAGACAGATGTGATTAGAAATGCGATGCCCAACGTGAGAAATGTATGTTAAGCAAACAATCAACCACAGTATTCCTAATCGCAGTATCACTTTCCTTGCACCATCAATCAACGAAAATTCAAAACAATATGATTCCGGAAGGTGAGAAATGATATGCAAAACATTGAATGAACATCGCGCACAAAATTCTCCAGTACATTCTCTAAGTTTCCTTCCCTTTCTCAAGCAGAAAATTGTGAAGGAATACAAAAATCATCCATACAAATTACCAAATCGAAAGTACAAGTGCGAGAAAACGAACCGTTGGGGTCGTTGATGAGTTTTTTGCCTTGAAATGCCATTGACGATTATCCAATCCAAGCGAAGCGAGATAATCCCTAATTAATCGATGATGATGAAATAGTGAATGTGGTTGGAGAGAGAGAGAGAGAGAGAGTGAGAGTGTGGGAGTGCGTGTGCGATTGTATTTATACACGCGACGACGCGAGGTTGAGATGAATGGAAGAATGTTACACTGATGATTTTATGAATTATGATACAGTCAATTGACACTTGGACCTTAGCTTAAGCTCGACTGAACCAGTTGACATGCATATCCGGTGGTTGATGGAGTAGTTTTTTTTTTTCCTTTATTTTTCGTTGTGGAAAACTTGTATTTAGTACATATACTTTGAGGAAACTTACAATTTAGTATATGTTTTTAAAAACGTTCACATATTGGTACATGTTGGTATATCTTATTTTTATCAGTTATATCAAACTTTTTTTTTTTTTTTCGATTTTAGTTATATCAAACTTTTGAATGTTAGAAATGTAACCTTTCATATCTTATCATTTACATAAAACTTTAGAAAATTATAAATATTTGTTCTCTAAGCAGAGCTCCTTAATTGACTTTTTGTGATTGACCTAGTCAAAAAGCCACGTCCCAATTTTTTCCAAAAACTAATGAAATTGCGTTCCGGTATTTTGAAGTTAACAATAAAGATGTGTTTTTCGTACGATTTATTAAGATTTAGAGCGTTTTTCTGCGAGGACATGCGATTCTTTGTGATAATATACACGTAATTAGTTGTTGAATTGGAGTAGTATATAAAAACTTACACGTAATTGTAATTAGTCGTTGAATTTATTTATAAACTATTCGGTGAATGAGATAAGATCAGAAGCGAACGCCTTGCACCTAAATTCTCATTTCTCGCATGAACAAAAGATAGGTTGACGTGGGCCCATTACTCCATGAGAAGAATAAATGGACAAAGAATAAATACGGTGAAATTATGATTTTCTCTTTAATTTTATTTGAAATAAAAATAAATACGATATATTATTTCACGAGATTTTTTTATTTTGTCCATTTGTCAAAGAAATCATGTCTCTTGTCAAAGTGTTGAAATTAAAATGTGGAGTACAAGAAACTAACTACAAAGTGAGTGAACAGAACGATGTCCGGTAAAAGTATAATCCAAATCAAATGATTAATTAATTAATTCATTCATTCTACTAGAATATCGAAAATAGATTCATGGAATGGGATGGGATATCTCCGTCGAAACGATTCTTTTTTTTGTATATTATGAAAAAAGAAAAAGAAAAAAAGAAATCACACCATGATTAAACTTTACCATGGGGATTAATACCCTAAGTTGACTAAAAACTTACAAAGGGATATGATATGAATAAGGAACCTGCCTGATTGATGCCAGCCACCCCAACATCGACATGTAATTTGGGGGCAGGTAAAATCGATCGATGTGGCTCTCTAATTAAAAACCTAGTAATTGAAATTAAGAGTATCTACACAGACAAGTAGTACTTGGCAGCCAAAACCACATATAGTAGAACTATGAAGTAGTGATATTGCAAGCTCCGGATTTGGTCTTGTCCAAAATTGACCACATGACTTGAACATCCTCGTATGCACAAGCCATTACTTCTCCTTCAAGATGATCCATTCCCCTGTTTTCATTCTCTACATTTCCAAAAAAAAAAACCATTTATTACTCAATTAATTCCATATATATATACTCTACAAAAATTAAATGAAGTTCATAATATCAGTCGAATATCCTGAATCAGGGCAGGGCCGGTTCGGTTTGCCAGAATCGATCGGCCCAAGTCAAACTAACAATGCGGTTATGGTTCACAAATCAGCTCGAGAAGGCCCAATAGTCAAACTCTGATATACTTCTCTCAAATGACGTTCTTGAATCTCCGGTCCGAATCTACCCAAAAAAATCGCTATAATAACGATTTTTTTTGAGGATTCGCCAAAATATTGAACCGCGGAACTAGGGATGGAACAGTTTTATCGCTCATGGACCGATTCGACTCAATGAGAGTCAACTGAAGAGAGATATGATATGATATACATTTAATTTACCTGGCTGAGATTTCTTATCTCTGGCTTGCTGAGTAAAGAGTTTCTTGAATGGGGTTGTGATAGTTTTCTTCCAAGATGCCATTATTAACCTCTGATGATATGTTTGTTGTTTCTTCTTCCTTGTGTTTAATTTCCAAAGACTTTGGATAGCTAGTGAGAGAGTTTTACATTACATTCATATGTTTGAGATTGTGTGTATATATATTGTTTAGGTTAATAGAGAGAGAAAAGATAAGGAGAGAAAAATAAGTTAAAAAAAAATGAAAGGAAGAGGCAAGATCCGTGAGATGAGCATAGAGGAACATCACTTCTTTTTCTTTATTGATATTAATTAATAGTTTAATTTTATACTCACAATCACATATACTTATATGTAGTATGTAGTATTTACATATATACTCGCACAATATACGTACGTATATAAATTTCTTCTTGAAATTCAATAATAAGTTTGATCGCCGACTAGACTGTACCAAAGCACATGCTGCACGACCCCCTACACGTGATTGCTCCTTTACTCTTAAATTTTGAATGTGACATATCTCATTGGCCATTTTCCAACCCACATTTGGCTTCTAGCTTTCCTCCAACAACTTTTATAACTAAATATATATCGATCGAAATCCCATCACATTCAGTAAATTATCATTTCACAGTTAAAAAGATAAGTTAATCTTTTAAATTGACATCAATATGTCTAGATTAGTTAAATCTCTCACTTGAAGTTCACTATCAAGATCTTGATCTTGATCCTGATCATAGGATCTCAGATATTTGCAACGCAAACGATATCCATTAGAGGACGATTTCTTGAGTCTAGGATCCATATATATAACATCTGCGACATCTTTGAATTTTTTTTTTATGGTATTTTTTTTTAAAATATTAATATTGAGTTGCTTTTTGATGCTAATCAGTGACGAATTTGTTAATGATGATAAAATAGGTCTTAATTAGTATTTGCTATATTTTTTGATAATTTTATTTGAGTATGATCTTCTCATATTTTATATATCATGTTATGTTTATTTAGTAAAACTGAAAGTTAAAAATTATTTATAATATTATTATGTTTATATAGCATTTAAATATCAATATGAATCTATAAGATGGCATATATGATACCGATTTAAGATCTTGACAACCAATCTCGACGCCTGGCACTTGCATACTGAAAAAAAATCGATATTAATATATTAATCAAGGGAAAAAATTTAGATGTATTTCCATACATACTTTACATGTCTTTCCTTATATTAAATGATTATATATTTGATTATATATTTTTAATTATTATCTTAAAAGTCAAAATATACAATCAATTTATATAAAAAAAAATATGTAAAATATGTATGGAAATGTATATAATTCAAGTCCTGATGAAGACATAAATTCTTCCATTTATTGATATATGTAAATTAATCTCCATTTTATTGTTTAATTAATACTACTCATAGTCATTCATAACAAATTTAACTAACCTGAGTTATAGTACTTATAAGTAGTTATACATAGAGTTATCTCAAAAAAAGTAGTTATACATAGAGCATTGTTGAACTTTTGGATGGATGAAATGTAGGTAAGGATTGGACAAGGCTTGTGTCTGCCTTTAGCATGTGACGTCCACATGTAATTGTGGGACACCCATATTCATTTTTGTAGGACCATTTCTTATATATTTTTTATCTACCATTCCATTCCAATTCATATTAATTGTTATATTAAATTAATACAGGATATATGTTTCCAGTTTGTTCTTACACTTTGCTAATTAATGTCTCGTTGCATGTTACAAATCGCATGCACGATTTCACCGCGCGCGAGAGTCTGAGACAGATTCCCTCACAATTACATGCCTCTGCTGGTATTAATGATCATGAGCTTCAAGTTGACAATGATCAGTTCAGCCATTGAATTTATAAATGATATATACAAGTTGACAATGATCAACCAATACGAAAAACAAAATAAAATAAAATATGAATTTTTCACTTAATTAATCCGACATTAATTTTAATTTATGTTTAACAGTTTCCCTAGGCTCTCCTTTGACTACCAATATATATATATATATATATTGATTGAGGTTACCAAAGTTTCTAACTATGTACTCTCAAATTGCAAGTTCATCCCCCTTTCGCTTAATTAGTTGCAACCTTTTGTCCCCCACTCATTCAACTCTTCCGAGCTTTTAACCTCATATATGCATGTGCGCATTTACGTACATCCATTTTTAATATTGCATCATGAAGCCCATTACATATATATATCCACAGATAAGGTAATCAGGAAATTATAAATGTAAATTTTTAAAAATAAACGTAAACATTTTAAAACGAAAAGATTAGGGGGTGAACATTTGTAGTCCGACCGGTTTTCCCATGGCCGGTCGGAGTGCGTAATTAGCACTAATCTTGGACCGGCAATGTCATTGCCGGTCCCAAAGTTCATTTTTCCTATGGTAGGCTATGCCATAGCCGGTTTTAAGCCTAATTATAAGGGGGGAAGCTTAATTTGGTTTAAGACCGGCAATGGTATTGCCGGTCATAGCAAGACCGGCAATGCCAATGCCGGTTTTACATGTAATTAGTAAGACCGGCATTCCCATTGCCGGTTCTACATGTAATTAGTAAGACCGGCTATGAGAAAACCGGTCGGACTACATGATGTTCACCTCCGTTTGCCACTGTACACAAAAGTAGCGCACCCATAAGGTAATATTCTTGCATGTGTATATATATATACACACATTTTATTTTTAATTTTGATGAACTACTCATTTTAATTACTAGTACTTAATGTCATGTGTACAAAATGTAATAAGGTTTGGTCCTATTAGTGAAGATATTAGATATATATACATCCGGAGAATTTTCGTGTCCCAATCATCAATTTGTCTTCGAGTTCGAAATTTGTCAACAATACTCTTTTTAGGAATATTTTTTAGTGTACATTATCTTGAGCTGGTCATGCATGTTACCTATTTCAAACATATATAAATATCAGATGGATTGAAAGATAGAATATATTGAAGTTAAAAAAGCTCGAATAATTATTCCCGCTATCGATCACCATATATAGGGTGTAAAACTGTTGACGGTTTTGTTAGTTAATTTATAAATTGTCTAAAATTCATGGCTTGATATGTCCCACGTATAGGCTCCATAAAGTTAAGTTATATTGCGAGCGTATGGTGATATTGTCAAAATTTGCTGAATAAATTATTCGCTCGACTGATTGAGAAATACTATTGGTCAAGATCAGTACTTAATTAATAATAGCATCGATAGGAATGATAAATAATTAAGATCTCCCAAAATATACATCAAGAAGTAAAGTGTAATTCTCAGGAAAAAAATAATAAAGAAGTAAAATGTAAGAATGATTTATGAAGCATACCTTAAGCCTAAAACTGCATAAAGTAGTTTGAATGGAGGAAACAACGGAGAAAGAGAGGGAGCGATCCATGGTCGGTCGTTTTAATTTCTCGTATTATTATATTATATACTCTCTACGTATATGGAAACAATATTCAACTTTGAAGTTGCTTAAAAACATGTGTAAGTGTGTAACGACATAGTAATCGTGATAAGAGATTTCTGGCCACTTGCTATACTTTAATTTAGTTTTCTGTACTTTAATTTAGTTTTCTGTACCATCAAGAAATTCTGTTTAGAGAAAACTTTGTGTTAATTAAGGACCGATCATTTCTATCTATGTCTATAACCAGAAGTAAATTAAGTTATCAATAAAATTTTATGTGAGGAAAGAAAAAAGAAAAAAAGAATAGAGATCAATTCCACTTCCAATATGTTTCACCAAGATATGTCATGATGTCGTGACCTCTGTTGGGCTTGAGATTTCCAATCTCCTCGATGCTCCGGCTGGAGCTCCAGCGAACTGCTTCATGAAGACTCTCCGATGCTTAAGTTAGAAAGTAGAGAAAGTAAAAAAGGAAAGTTAATGTAGAGAGAAGTGAGAAGAGAAGATTTTACTTTTTTTGGAAGAAAATTATTTCTTTTTATAAGACATTGTAAAGGAATTTGTGTGATTTAGTAGGGCTCCTGAGTCCTGGTTAGGTGTCATTAGATATTCTCTGACGTTTAGTATTAGTATTAGAGTGGTCTTTCCTTTTATAGAATGTGTGTTAAATGAAGTGAGTGCGAGACGTTTGATGGTAGGGGATTGAGATAGGCTGAGAAGGTATTTTTGAATTAATATATATATATATTGAAGATATTTGAGGGTATAACAAGTACCCCTTAAAAAACGAGGCTTTCAAATGACATATGTGGGAAGAAAAGCTTGAGAGATAGATGAAAATGAAGTAACCTTATCTTAATGACATATTGTTAGCCATTCGATGTGCTAGGTCATCCTCTTGAGGGTTAAATGTAACAAGTTCAATAGAAGGGAGGCTTAGAGGCGACGTTGACATGAACTCTATCAACATATGGGGACGTTGAAGGTGTTGAACTTGATATATGTGTATCGAGATGCTTACATATCCTCATTGTTGGAGGAATCAAGACGGTGCGTAGTTTCGAGATTTAGATGGTTTGGATACCTTGGTCGGTACATGCCTATCATTATAAGTTAAAATCGTTTTGGGTGCTGAGGCATGCATGGTTCTCAGGTTAAGCCTGAGGGTGTCATGGAGGAGTGGAGGAGGCCATTATGTAAGAGATTGAGGACTATGGAGGTGGGTCTTAAACCCTGTCCTGCAAGCTATGGCTATCGCGCTCAATATAGACGGTACGTGTGAAATTTTTTTTGGTCAGATATATTGGATTTTTGGTGCACGTATATACTATGCTACTCCCTCCAAAAACGAGTTTTGTGTAACGAGTTTTGTTTGGAGTTGGATGGAGGTCTTAGATGGGCTAGGGGTTTTGCCATATATAAGAAACAACTCGAGTGTCGAGGCATTTCTTAAATAAATTTGAGAGGCGAGCTCTTAAGGAGTATAATTTACTTTAGCCCAAATCCTCCCACCAGGTTTTGAGATTTCAAAAGTATATGCGATCAAGATAAGAGGGCAAGGCATGGGGCCTGCCTGAAGGGATATGCTAGGTTGCTAGGTTATAATGATGATGACTTCCCGTATGCGAATTTATTTAAACTCCTCACGTGTCTCTTTGAGTTAGTTCCCAACATATGAGATGCCGATAGATATTACTTTAGGAGGATGGCGTCTAATCTCTTTAGCTTCTTCGAAAAATATGCTGGCAGTAAGCGGGCACGTTACCATCCCTGCATACTCTCTATTTTTTTTGGTCAGTTTGGTTAAAGGGATTTATAGATGTTGAGATGTGGTCTCATGGCTTTTGGATGAAGGCTAATTGTGAGATAAACATTATGAAGTTAGAAGGTAGGTTGGGCTCGTTCTTTATAAAGACGTGTTCCTAGGATGAGAGGGAGGCTATCTATTTGTGTGTTCAAACGTCAACAATTTTTTTTAATAGGCAAGTTGTTGCTCAAGGTAAGACATACTTGTTTTAGTCGTCCATGTCTTGTCTTTCCCATTTATGGCTCATGCCTCCCCCATTATTTTCAAGTGAGGATTTGAGTATTGGACACCTAGCCGCTCAAATTGCTGCTGGCTAGAAGTTTAAAGAACAATAAGATCCTTAAAATTAGAGCAAGAGGGAAGGTCTAAAGGCCAGCTCCAAGGTTTGGGTGATGTTGAGTTGGTAGAGGTTAAGGAGACGACTCTTACTTATGGAAAGCGTGGGAAGGCTAATCTTGCAAGCATACGAGGAGATTCTAAGAGGAAAAAGAAAAGAAGGAGATTGTGTGAGGTTTAGCTCAGTGACTACAACTCCTTAGAAGGGGATGCGCCTAAAGCAAGGGCTTCCAAGGATGCTCCCAATGCCTTTATGGGAGACTGTGGAAAGGGTTGCTCCCCCTTCTTTTTTCTCTAATTTTTTTAGGATATGGTTTCTCTTGCAGAAACATAGGGGCTAGACCCAGAGGATGTCTGTGTTGATATTTCTCGATCTCTCCATCATCTTTTGATCTCTTCTTAAGAATGGTATGCCTAAGGTGAGGTTGTAGAGAAGTGTCTTGCCTTATTTAAAATTGACCTCAATGCTAGGACTATTCCCATTGAAGGCTTTAAGAAGAAAGTCTTGGACATGGATACTGCTATAGCTTTAGAGTTAGAGGTAAAGATAGAAATTATTTTGTATATCGAAGATCCATAAGTGGTTCAGCTAAGAGGTGATGTTGAGAAGCTAAAAGTTAATGTGAAGGGTTTGAAAGGGCTGATTTGAATGTCATGCGTCGACATAAGGTTTCTTCAGAGAAGATCAATTCCTTGGAAGCCAAAGTGGCTAAGTTGAAGGTTGATGTTGCCCCTCAGAGGAAGACTTACTTGGAAGCTGTGAAAAGCATCCGTCGGAGTAGTGAGGTGAAGTTAAGGCTTAGATATAAAAGGTTGCATATTTGGTGAGTTGGGTTCGCAATATCGGCCAAGAAGTTTTGGACATTGAGATGGCTTGGCCCATCCCTTTCTTTTCCTTTTAGATTGCTTAGACTTTAGACTTTAGACTTTAGGTTTTTTATCTTTTTGGACAATGTATGATTTCGTACACCTCTAAGCTGGGTGAAGCTTGTATTGAGGGCTTCACATGCTTTTTAGATGCAACTTTTTGTATATCCAAAATTGTTGTTTTCTCTCCTTTTTATACAAAAGATTTTATGATTTTTGACAGGCAATGTATCTTTCTTGAGAACAAGTATTTTGATTTTGATTATATTGTGTTGGTCACCTGATGAGATTGGTTAGATAATCATGTGTAACATTTTTAGCATATTAGTGTGTTAAGTAGCCTTGTGAGGTAGTATACAAGTATAAAATAGGAGATAGGCCTTAGCCCACCTATTAGGTAGCCTGTAGATAGGGCTAGCAAAATTACCCGTGGGCCATGGGCCTCACCCGTTGACCCGGGAAAATTGTCTGGTCTGGGCCTCGATATTTGGCCCGTAAAAAGATTTGGCTCAACCCAGCCCAATGATTTTACGGGTCACCCAGTCCAACCTGTGGATGACCCGTTGGCCCATCATAATTGGAACATATTAAACCGAATCACACCTGTCAAACCCATCTTAGGGTTAGTTGTCTCTTTTAAGTTTCAACACTAAAAATTAAACACACTCTTATCTTAGTTAAACTTAGCAAAAGCAATCGCACTCCTCTTTCTCTTTCACATTCAAGCTTTAGCTTTATCTTCTCGCTCTACTCGAACGATTGAAAGGTTTGTTCTTTGTTAAATTGTGCTTCTTTAAGTTTGTTTCATTAAGTTATTTAACTAATTATTTTATGTTTTGTTCAATTGCAGCATCTCTTGCCTCTCGTTCTACTCTCACATAAGTGATAATCAGGTCCTGGCTCTTCTTTAATCTAAATCGTCCTTATTTTTTGTGTTATGAATTCTGGTTTAATGAGTGTCAATAAGCAATGTGATGATGAGTTGGATGATGTTGTAAAGCCTCCAAATGTTAAGAAATGAAAGTTGAGGATGAAAATGATTCACAAGAAACAAATAAACCATCAGAAGCATGGGAATGGTTTACTGTTATTGGAAAAACAACTATGAAGGGATTAGAAAGGGAAAGGGCAGCTTATAATAAGTGTGGTCAATCGTATGTTATCGGGCCTACCATTGGAACTAGAAATCTTTTGACTCCTATTAAAAAGTGTACAACAAGTGATCAGAAAGATCTTAATTGGATGTTTATTGATTCCACAACGAAAGTGCGTTCTAGAAAGATCGATCAAAATGTTTTTAGGGAGAAACTAGCAATGGTATTAATTATGTATGATTATGCATTTTCGATTGCTGAACATGAAGCTGTTAGGGATTTGTTAATATATTTGAATTCTCAAGTTAAGATGATTTGTAGAAATACACTTAAAAGCCTATGTATTAAAACTTCATGTAGGAGAGAAAGCTAAGTTGAAGGAATATTTGGCTAACGTTCCTAGTCGAATTTGTTTGACATCTGATTTATGGACATCTTGCACAACTGAATGATATCTTTGTTTGATTGCACATTATGTTACTAGTGATTGGAAATTAGAAAGTCAGCTCTTGTCTTTGTTGCATATGCCTCCTCCACACAGCGGAATGGAGTTAACAAAAAAACTTCTATCTCTATTCCAAGAATGGGGCATTGATGGTAAGATATTTTCAATCTCATTAGATAATGCGTCGATGAATGATAACATGAAGATATATTGAAAAAGACACTAAATTTGTAAAATGGTTTTTTGAATGGTGGAGAATACTTCCATATTAGATGATCTACCAATGTTCTTAATCTTATCGTCAAAGAAGGTTTGAAGATTCTAGAAGATGCATTGTCTAAAATTAGAAACAGTGTTAAAAATATTCGTGGATCAAAATCTAGGAAGATAATATTCAGTGAGCGTGTGAAAAATGCAAACCTTGATGTTTCAATTGGTCTACATTTAGATATGGTTGTCCGTTGGAATTCAACCTATTTGATGCTTCAAAGTGTCCTTCAATATAGAACAACTTTTGATAGTTATGGGATTCTTGATACTGCTTACCCATATGCTCCATCGAATTTGGAATGGCAAAGAGCATAAAAAATATGTGAGTTCTTAGAACCATTTTATAATATCACAACCATGTTTTTTTGGCACTTCTTATCCAACAAACAACTTGTACTTCTTGTATGTGCGGGACATCCAATGTGTCTTGATGAACTATGCTGATGATGACGACAAATTAAGAAGGATATGGCTGACTCGATGTTAGAGAAGTTTTGCAAGTATTGGGAGGAATATAGTATGGTTCTATCATTTGGGTTTATTCTTGATCCTCGTTACTAGTATGATATGCTTGAAAGGTGCTTGGCTAAGTTAGATAAAGAGACAGTTAAAGTAAATATGGAGACGATCAAGGATCAATTCAAAACCTTGTATGAATTGTATGAGAAGAAGGCATTTAGTCGGGCTACAAAGGCAGTTGTCCCTTCAACAAAGCATCCACAAATGATGACTAAAAGAATCGATCCTCTCAATGTAAGTTCTTGCTAGCATGCATATTTCTATATGACCATAAATCATTCTTGTGAATGTCACGTGGGTGGGCTTGTGTATTAATTTTATGAATGGGTGCATTGATAAAAGGTTAAATTGTGATAAATGTTATCCATTTGCTCATTGTATTATAGCGACTTGATGATGAATCAGAAATTGTTGAAGAGTCTTACAAGAGCGATTTGAAAAAGTACTTGGCTGCACCACGGCTAGATCACAAACTCTATCTTGATTTTGATGTGTTAGATTATTGGAAGAGAGGGCAAATCATGTATCCAACTCTTGCTCTCATGGCTCGTGATATATTGAGCATTCCTATTACAACTGTCGCTTTCGAGTCTTCATTTAGCATTGCTGGGAGGATTCTTAACAAATATACAAGTTCTCTTCTACCATAAAATTTTGAAGCTTTGGTTTGTACTCGTAATTGGATGCAAGGTGTCATTCCCTTATCGAAAGGTTAATATTATTATTATATATATTTTGTATTATTGCTTATTTATATGCTAATATTTAGTTCTAATTTATGTTTCCTAATTTCCTAGACCAGGAAGAAGATGCATCTCTTCTCGAAGATATGCAAATTTTGTCGATTGCTTTTTCCAAGACAAGTCAAACTTCGAATGTGATTCATGTTGTTGATTGAACTACTTAACTATATTCTTGTGGGTTTTCTTTATTTTGACTGCGGATTTTAAACTTCTTTTGTGTTCGTGATATCATAGACTAATTATGATTCTAACGAATATAAGATATTTTAATTATGGATTGTTAAAGACACAACTACTATTATGTATGTACTCTTCTCTTTCGTGCAACATGTGCATGAAATTTTGCAACTCTTATTTTCTTTAATCAAATTATGCCATTTTTTTTAAAAATTACTTCGAAACAATTGATTATCAACAAATAGACTGGTGACCCATTGACCCATCATGGGTCGGGTACGAATTTCATTTTTCAGCCCATGGTATCGATAAACATGGCCCATTGTCGGCTCTACCTGTAGAGATTGGTCTTATCATTAAGCATGGCCCTAAGGCCATCTTGGCATCGAGCGATCTCGTTAGGCCTAATTCGACCTTTAGGTAACCTGTTGATGAGGTTGGACTTGGCATCAAACTTCGACCCTTGGGGCTAGCTTGGCATCGAGCGTCCTCGGAAGATCTAGCTCGACCTTTAGGCCACCTATTATGGTGGGACCTAGCTTCAAGCTCCGATTTCTACGTCTAGCTTGACATCTATGATCTCAAGGATCCCACGAGATCTAGCTCGGGTTATGAGTATCCTCTTGCGGTTAGACCAGGCATCAAGTCTTTACCTTTAGGCCTATTTTTGCATCGAGCGATCTCGAGAGATCTAGCTCGGGTTACAGGTAACCTCTTGAGGTTGGACTTCGACATCAAGTATTACCCTTAGGTGTGTCTTAGGAGTTAGTGTAGAACTTTCTCTTATCTCTATCATCTATACTGGTTAAACAGGGCTGAGGTGGCAGTACTTCTTCTTCTTCTAGAAGTACATCGTTTTCTTATCGGGCTCACAACCTATTCAAAGGGTTGGGTCTGGGTTGAACCATCCTCTTCTCCCCCCTTAAAAGTTTATCGCTGCCTGTTTTGCTTAGTTTGTTACAGTTTGGTTTCTCCTTGGCCAGCTTAAAAAGGGCCCTCATGTGTCGGGATCATGACTTCTTCCCAGGTGATGGAGGACCATCCCATCTAGAAGACATATTTGGCCGTGACTTGGAGAAGAAGGAAACACTTCCCGTTTTTCTCGTCGATGAAGCAAAACATGAAAAAATAAAAGTCTCCTACTATGCTTGTCGTGCAAGAAAATGACTACAAGACAACTAGAAAAAGAAAGAAGAGGACTTAAAAGAAAGAATGAGGACTGTCAAGGATGGACTCATTACTTTTATCAAGACTGCCACTCAATTTAACCATTGACAAAACCATTTAATTGATGATTGAATCAATTTGAATCTACCTTAATCTTATTTTCGGTTTTTGTGTCTTAATTCTGCTCACTTTGTATTTGTTTGAGCTGTCTATTCATTTTAAAAACTATGTTTAATTTGCTGTTGAGAGTGTTTAAGAGGGGAGTGATGATTTGTAACCGTAAGGAATTTTAAAAGCCAAGAGACATATGGCCATTCATTTCTTTTATATATTTGCACTTTCCTATTGAAATAAAATCAGACTTTTTGAAAGAAATTCGTCGGAGTTGATTCCTAGTTGTGAAAACAACTAAAAAAAATATCTGAGTTTGTATGTTAATCACAAAACATTCATAGTTTGTTGATTAAATCTGAAAATCATCAATTGTTCGTCTATCTTTTTCCACCCGCCACAGTTTACACAGTTCCACCAAAATCATTGTTTCTCCTTCAGTTTGACTCAGATTAATGTGAATTTAAAATCACATTAAAGAAGACTTCTTGAGGTACAATTTCGTTTTTGGTTTCATCCTAATCCGAGTTGAATTGTGTTTTCTATTGTCGTCAGAATCCAAGCCTAAGTTTTTGCCCGATAGAACCGTTACAATTTTACACGCCAAAATTGCAATGCGCATAAAACAAAAATTACTCGTTAGGAAATTATTTTTTTGAGCCATTGGAAAGAAGACATCTTGCTCTTCATTTTGACACCAAACTTGATCATTTTCTAATCAGTATTGAGCTAATAATTGACTTCCAAAGTTGATTTTGTTTTTTGCATGAGAAGAAGTTTTTCCCTGTTCTTGTTCCTGGTCGGATTTTGGTCGGAATTCAACCTCTCCAACCACGATTCTCCATCACCAGATATTATGATGCTTTCTGTTCAGGGCTAAGCTCAAGGGCTGGTACCAAATGCCATATGATAAGACGATTGTTGTGCCATCATAAGCCATTAAGACCTTGAGGTGTGCCAATATGAATATATAGGTGTAGGAGCCATAGGTGTTCATGATGGTCGGGAGAGGATTTCTTGTGAGCATAGGACAGTAATGTCTTATTGAGATCTTGAGGTGGTAGACGCCAAGGCTTCTGGATCGGTAAATGGATGCGGTTTTATCGTAAAATCGCTTTCAAAAGAGCCATGCCATGAAAGTTGCTTGTATGTGGCTTACGTGGTAACCTTTCAAGGTACCCCATATGGTGCCTACACTTTGGCTTGATTTATTAACGATGCCCTTGCGCCTGTGGTGAGGCCAAATTCGACTCCCACTGATCCTTTGGAGCATATCTCGCTCTTTGGTGTTACTTACGGTCATTCTTTCACTTCATAGGGCTTCCCATCAGTGTGTTTGCGACTGATGTCATTTTCGCTTCTTTGACAGGTTGGGTACGCCATGGTTCTGACAGTCAGTGTTGTTTTCCTTAACATTAACCTCTTTTGATGGCGCTTCTTCACAACATGTTGGTGATTCCTCACCTGACTTGTGTTGACTTTAAGGGGGGGAGAGCATTAAGGCTCCCGAATCTGCTGTTGAGTGTGATTTCTCAGTGAATTATTTTGGAGGGAGCTACTAAGAGGTCAACTTGCATGGGAATCTCAAGGTCACCCTTCACGGTGTTTTGAGACGCTTCATTGGTGTGTTTTGGTATGAATTTGTAGCTTGCACCTTTGTAATATGGAGTGTCTCCATATACACTCCTTCAAGTAAAATAATCCTGGGTCTGATCCCCACTCGAATGACTTTGACCTCTCTATCGAACCTTGGGGTGATGGGGGAAAGTACATTAGTGGCAGTTACATTGGCCAATGTTCGGGTTATGGCACCTTGAGGTGCGTGTAGTTAGTCAAGATGTTGCGTTGCGCGGGGAGGCTATCCCATCTTTTGAATTTATCCAACACTTTGGCAGGTCTTGAGGTCTTCCTTGGTGAGGCTCGCCCTTTCATTCTTGAAGGTCGATTTTCTTTGGCTCGGCAGCCTGGAGTTCTTGGTTGAGTTGGCATTACGGAAAAAAGTCAACCGAACTTTTACAGATCATAAATTTTGACTAGGTAACTTGAACGACTATTATAGTACCGTTTTGGAAAGCTCTCTCGGGAAGTTCTAGACGTTTTTTTACGTGTCTACCCAGTTGGAGTTCATAACGGGCTTCATAAAGGCTTTTTAATCTTGGCTGACAGGTCTTTCGATTTTTCCGGATGTGTTTTACTTTCTCCTCGAGATGGCCCTGATGGGGAGTGTGTCAGGATCTTTGAACCCTCGTTTAGCGATGATTCTTTTAGTGGACTAGCTATATGTCATGTTGCACCTTGAGGTATCCTATAGGGTGTTGACTATTGGTTTTGTTCTGTTCACTGATGTTTATACGTCATGGCAGCGGTTTCTGGTTTGGATTGATTCTCTCTTGTCATTCAAACCAAATTGATTCTATGATTCTCGATTGTCATTCTAGCGCTGTCGACCAACATTTTTCCGACTCCATCGGTATCTGTTCTAGATCCTTTTTTGCAGCCAAAATTGTTTTCACTCTCTGGAAAGGGCAGGGCTATAGAGAAATCCTTTTTAGATCGACCAGAGGAGACTCATACTTCGATTGCACAGAGGAAAATCGAAAAAGTCTTTGGGCCATGCGACATTGGTTTTTTTGTCTATTTGCTTTGTAGAAGCGAGTGATTAAATCTCCCCTGCTCCCATTGTGGTTTCTAGTTGTTTTCTCGAGATTTTTCGTGATGTTGTGACCACTGTTGGACTTGAGATTTTCGATATCTTCTCGATGATCCGACTGGAGCTCTGGCGAAATGCGTGAAGGAAAAACTAAGTTGGAGTCGACTCTCCAATGCCTAAGTTAGAAAGCGATGAAGGAAGTAAAAGAGAAAAGTTAATATAGAGAGAGAAGAAGAAGAAGAATAAGAAGAAGAAGAAGATGATGATGATACATTTTTAGAAAAGAAAATGGTTTTCTTTTATAAAAGAATGTCTAGAGATTTGTGTGATTTAGTAAGGCTCGTGAGTAATGGTTAGCTGTCATAAGATATTTCGTGACATTCAGTGTCAAAGTCAGATCTTTCCCTTCATAGAATGTGTGTTAAATGAAATGAGCGTGAGACCTTGAGGGTGGGGGCCAGGGGGTCGAGGTATGCTGGGAAGGTATTTTTGAATTTTTTTGAATATATCGAAGATATTTGAGGGTATAACACTATGGAATATGTGAGATAGATTCTATCAATAAATATTTGATTTTTAATGAAATATATTTTTTTAGAATAAATAAATAATTGTACGTCTTCCGGGCCACTTCAAGTGTAACAATTGTGACCGACTTAACTGTCAAGAATATTTTTCGAATGTGATTTCAAGTTTCGAATCAATACTATGCGCAATAGATTTTAACTGAGTCGAGTTGGTGCGAATCGAATCATTTAGATGTCTAAAATTTTAATCGCATAACTTTCGTGAGTTATAATTATCGGTATAATAAATAATGAATACACTTTGTTTTTAAAACTATAAACATCACCCTAACACAACAACATTTAAAGCCCGAACATGAAAACCAAATCAAATTACTAATTTAACCCTAAACTTTTGAGTAATTACCATGCAACCAAGCAAAATTACCAACTTAATCTTAAACTTATAAGTATTTACCATGCAATCTAGACTACGCTTTCTCTATAAATACATCCAACATTCACATTAGATTTCAATACAAATCAGAAGACACCAATAAAAAATAGGGCTAGCGCCACGCCAAGTGTCTCCACGCCAAAAAATCATGGCGTAAGACTATCTATGGCCACCGTTTTATAAGCGTAATAGTATTTTTCTTCCATGAGTACAAAACCGTGGCTTAACGTTTTTTGACAACGATAAAAAGGCGTGGTGTAAAAGGACAATACACCACGGTTTAGAACCGTGCAAAGTTTTTTTATTTCCACAGTTTGAAATGGCAATGGGGTGAACATGATTAATTAACTTTTCAGATTCCCCTTATCGTCTTGAAAACACGCGAATTCTACTGTCAAATCATCTCGACCGCACTCTCTCTTCTCACTTCTCAAACCCTAATTCTCTCAAATCCTCTCAAATTCTCTCATTCTCTCTCAATTACTTCCAAGAAGCGGCAGTTTTCTTCCACGAAGCTCTGCTTTTCGTCAAAAGGTACGATTTGCCTCTAAACTTGGGTTTTAATTTCAAGTTATTTTCTATTGTCAGTGTTTTGGATGAATGATTCGATGATAGTTCATTCTTTTGCATGATTTTGATGAGTAAATAGAACTTTGCATGTAGTTGCTATTTAAGGAATGGAAAAATATATCTTTCCGTTAGTGTAATAATTGACATTTTTGGAAGTATTTTGATTTACTCTCATGTTGTTTGATTTGGATCGAAGAACTGGACGGAAATTTCTATTTCCGTCGAGATACTCTATGATTAACTTTTATTGGTTTAATTCCTCTGAATTTACTCTGAATCACTCTTTTTTGCTATCGATTTGTTGTTAATAGAACTCTATTTTGCTGTGCATGGATTGTAAAAAAACTTTCTGATCCGTTGGTTTACTTTCTTTTCAGGCCACAAAATGATGCACCATTTTGAGATGACTATTTCACATTACCAAGAAAACATATGTTATACCAAAGAAGCAGTGGTGAGATGGATATAATTTCATGACCATTTTAGTTGTTATATATATATATTAAGTCTAGAACCTTTTACTTATGTTTTGTATTATCTCATTGCATTTCAGTTATTGACAAGGGCTGGACTGACTAAAATTCCAGGCGGTGAAGCTACAACGCGTATTCTCTTCAGTTTGCCAGAGCGAGGACCCTATACTATCCGTTTATGTAAACTTCCAAGCACTAAAAGCATGAGTACCAGATTATCCACTGAAGAATTCTCAGAATTCCTCAAAGGACATGGCTTGAAGGCGGGTTTCAGTCTTCGGTTCAATTCTTTGGCAGTGGAGAGTGAGAATCTCGCTGCTTAGGTGACAATATTTGAGATGGATATTGTAAATCAATGGGGACTCCCTAGCGAATGGGTCATTCGTATCTGGGATGACTTTGACCTAAACTCTATTACGAGAGATCTCGACGGTAATGAGACGCGATTTTTAAAAGAGGCTTTGAAGAAACTCTTCTTCAGTGGTTATGTGACCCATAGACATGTTACAGAACAAGCACCTTATGGTATGTTCTTAGCATTCTTTCTTATTAATTGATCTGTTATGTATACATACCATAGATATTTATTTAATATATATATTTATTTATTTTTCTTTTCAGGTGCACTGACCTAGAGTGCTCCAATAGTTAGAACTTGCTGTTGATCAGGTCTTTCCAGTTCGACTTCTTTGGAGGTCGATGGTTTACAGATGTGAGCTGAAGGTCAGCATGGAGGACAATCATTCCAGCAATATATCAGGCCATGAGTGGGGATTATTTTGTAAGGATGAGGAAATAGCAGTAAGGGACATATTTAGACTACTATGGGTTGGAATGACCTCAGATCCATACATAGTCTTTCTCGCTAAGGTTCTGAGAGCAGATCAGTAGGTCGATCGTCTTCGATGATTCCAAAAAGAAAATTACCTTTCTTATTTTATTGGAGACAGCAACCGCTTCCTCCATTTCATTTGAGTGTAGAGGCATTGGGGTAGGATAAAGTAGTTAAAGGGATGGATATAGAGTTAATCAAAAAATTGATCTAAAAGTTGGATCAATAGTTATCAACTCTTTCCCTGTTACCCTAAATAGCCACCGTGTGAAGAGGCATTGGGATAAGGTACGGGAGCCCTCTATCCACTTTTTCAGGAGGGGCAGCTATTGTTCGTCACTTCAAAAAGCCATTGTGTGACTGGAATCATTCAGTCATATTCAAATGAGCAACGGCTGTATTTGGTAAGTAATATTGCTTTTTTTGTTTCATTATATTTTAATTGAGTTTCATCTCCAATTCACATTTCTTCGTACCGACCTTCGTATTTTTCTGTCATCGCAGACACACTCGCTAAGGTTACCCCAAATAGTCACAAAGTTCAGGGATGATGGATTGGTGCTTTATGTGCAAAGATTGTGGATATCTGACTCTGTGTGACTTTAAGTAAGTAACAACATTATGAATTTCGATTTTCAACTATATATTTTTGCAGCCCTTGAGGTTATTCTTGGTACTGACCTTCACATTTTTCTGTCATCGAAGCCATACACTCACTAAGGTCATGCATGAGAAAGCAACGGGTGATGTGGTATTATCAGACTGAATAGGTCAATTACGGTAAGAGAAGGTATGGCGATGGGTGGTAAAGGATGTAGAGGTCAAGTGAAGTATTGGCGTAGATTTGGAGACATCATCTCAGTTTACGGTACTTCACATTTCGAGTCAGTAAACAGTGTGTTGTTTCCAAATGTATGCCAGTACTCCATTCCGATCCTTGTGTTCTTTATCACTCATCCCAATATCTTCCTTCACGTAATTGGCCTAATAGAGAAAGTCTGCATCCTACATCATCAGTTGCTTCTTTGACGCTGTCCAAATGTACTGAGACGCCCGCATTTCGATCCCTCATGTGGGCCTAATGCGGGCCCGTTGGTACCTTCTATCGTCTGCGGAAACTGGGCCCTAGCCATGCCTCGTAACCTGAACTTGTTTAACCTGGAGAAAACATTTTATTTGCAGAAAACTGTAAGCTATAATTCTTAGTGAGATTTTATATTAGAAAACACTTAATGAAACATTTAATAATAAACATTTGTATTCTAAAACATCATAAATTGATTTGTCATTAGAACACGTCATAAACACATCTTTATTTTTCATAAACACTTATAAAGGAAAATTCTTCGTAAACATTTTTTTCTTGTAAAACGTGAACTCATACTTTACTTATAATCCATCGATAACATATGAACTTATCGAACCCCTTTCAGTGAAAAAACTTAAGGATAACTACTATGGGGGACCCACTGTAGTATCCTTAAACTCGGCACCCGTAAACATGGGCGCAATTAAAAATTTCGCTACGTGAACTAGGGAAGCCGTACCCTCTGATCAGACCGTCACATGGGGCCACATAAGGACCAAGTACTCTCTTTGGATTGGTCGCCACAAAGTCGACCGAATCCCCTCAAATAAAACATTTATATGGGTTCGTATTTATATACATTATGTAGAATAAGCAAAACTTGCTTTTAAACCTCGTCGTTATTAAAACGTCTAAACATTATTTTATATGTATTAAGTATAATAGAACAACTCGCTTTTAGGGTATTTGAAAGTTTCCTCCAGTTTTCAAAAATATATTACGTATCTATGCCATATATTTAAATAAAACTTAAACAACAAGACAATCGAGAACTATGGCATAGTAATATATATTTCATAAGCATCAACATATTTTTTCGTAATGAAAATGAAAGTAACACTCACAGTTTCTGTACGTCTCGAGTCGTCCTTCTCGCGTAACGTGACGTCGCAATTAATAACCTAACGAAATATCATTAATTAACCTCGTAAATACTAACGCTTAAAAGAAAATTACTTGAATTAATCCTATTCGTCGTTCGTCCTAAGTATCTTATCTGTAATTTATTAGGTATTTTTATTATGTTTATAACTTGATTGATCATTAAATTTTACCTATAATGGAATAAATTCATAAAATTTAATAAAAGCATACCTACTGATTGGAAATAATGTTCCATTATTATAATAAATTTTCTAAGTTAAAATATGGCTCAAAATAATTTTTGCAACACTTAGCTATTTTTAAACCATTTTTTAACAACTCAATTAACTCAGGAATTAAAATAAATTAGATTTGACTTAGAAAAATTCTGAAATTTTGATATTTTGTGGAAAATAATATTTTTGGCTTACTGTAAAAATTTGGTAGGTTCGGGATCAGTAAAAATGATTTTATTTGGTTCGGAATATAAAATAGGTTCGGTTTTGAATGAAATGACGAGAATAATCCATCTTTTTAAACTGACAGTTGATATTTTTGTAAATATTTTAAAAACAGAAGGTTAAAATTGACTTTAAACGTAGGTGCGGGTGACTTAAAATCAATCCGTTTCAGTTGGATTAAATCAGAACGATTTGAACCAAAACAAACCGAAAGAACCGATTCTTTTTACCGTAAAATGACCATAAAACCATTGACTTTCATACTGACCGGAAGACTCACGTTAGTATTTTTGTAATTACGTTAAGATTGAAAGGTTATTTTAGTCTTTTGACAGAAAAATCGATTCGGTTTGATTAACTATAAAAAGGGACTGGACCGGTTGGTCCGGTCATTTTCTTTTCTTCTTCCTTTCTCTTCTCAGACAACGCGATTCTCTTCCCGTCGTCTCCCTCTGCCTCAACGGCGACTTCGCCGTTTCCGGCCACTATAGCCCATAATCCATATATCAAAATGATCCTCTCAACACAAGGAACATTATTCCATCATCAATCTTGTCTAATCTCAACCGGGTAAGTTTTAATTTCAATTTTCCTAATTAGGGTTCTTACGGCAAAATTGGGGGTTTTGTGTAATTCTCATATATGTTGTTCTACTCCTTCTAATCATTTCTATACAAGTTTTACTACCATTCAAGTCCTAATTGGGTTTAAATTTTATACCTCGATTTCTCTGTTTGATTTGTGAGGTCCGGCTTGGTTGGAAGAAGATTAACGACGGCGAAGGGAAGCTTTTCCCCTTCTGGAACAAGCTGGAATTCGGCCGGATTGGACTGAGTCAACTCAACCAGTCACTGAGTTGACTCGGTCGGGTTGGCTCAGTGAGTTGACTCGGGCCAGAACAAAGGTAAGTCTCCTAATTCTTTCCTGTTTGATTTTAAGTCTCAAAGTTAAGATAGATGTTTACATGCTAAACTGAATTGAAACTTGTTTGTATGCATTACCTGTTTAAGTGTTTTGGAGTGGCTGAAATATATCTTAAAAATCGGCTGCCTTTGGCTGAAAATTTGTAAATTCATTGCTTGAACACTTGCATGTTATTCTGTGACTTATGACTATGAGAAATTTTTGGTTGATGGCTGCCCGGTTGGGATTGTTTTATGCTAATCTGGTTGTTTGAATGTGTATGAGAGCAAAGTTTAAGCTTAGTTAGTAGGCTATACTGCCTATTCTGTTTGGCTGAAATGGAATTTGTTGGACTGTGCTTGCTGTGTGATTTTGTCTATGCTGCTGGTAGTGTACTACTGAGAGTGTGTGCATCAGTTCAGGATGTGAAAATGGTTTGCTAGCAGCCTTGAGCAGAGTAGGAAAATTGCAGGTTTATGTATGGATTTTTAGAGGCTGCCAAGTCATTGAAATGTGGCTGGCATGCATGCAGTTTGAGGTGACTCACTGCATTAATATACTTGCTGCATTACATATGTTAAATAATGATGCTAATAGCTGATCATGGTGCTTTGTGCAGGGAGAAAGTCAACAAGCTGCATTTTCCTAGGTTGGTGGCTGAAATTGGCAATTTTAAGGGCTGCCCAGGCTTGATTGACAGGCTGCCTGGACAGTGCTTGGGGTCTGCCTGCACTAGTGTAGGCTGCTGGCCGGCTGGCTGGTTTTTGTTGTACTGTAGGCTTGTAATTGATATATAGACTTATTTATTTTTATTTATCTTTGTATCCAACATGTATAACATTCAACTAAGGTATGAAATATTATTATATAGAATTCAATTTGTATTTTATTGTTGTACAAATTCCTTATAAAACTACTATCTTGATGTAGCTTAGAATTTTTATTATAATCGTATCGTTTTCCCTGTACAATTCCTTAACATTGAATTATTTATTTAACGTATCTTTATTAATTATTAAAGCATAATTTAATCGAATCTATTCGTCGATCTAGCGACAATACTCGTCGTAGGAATAACTCACATCTATCGTAAATTCGAAATCCAATTTCTCGCTAAAAGAAAGCTAACTTGTCCCTTAAGCAATGGATGCGTAGAAAATCGAATCTTCCATTGACGTAATTATCGAAAAATAAACACGTACGTCGAAATCATTATTTTATTTAAAAAACTATCACCACGTCGATATCGCATACACGTTTCTCTAAGCTCGATTTAACGAGTCGTTACATGTACGTCAATACTACACTTGATTGTAACTGCCCCATGCAGTTTGTAGGTCTTCTTGTACGCCAGCGTTCAGGTTCTCGACAATTAGAAGGGGTCAATTATACACGTTGATCCTTTTCTTGTTAAGGACCGATGAGCTTAACTACTCCGTCTTCCAACAAAAGGATGAATGGGATGAATTGGAGGTCTGAGATCAGCTGGAGTCAGCTTTAAGTACACCTCTTCATGCTTACATGTGAATTTTCATATCCTTTAAAATAAAGGGATGAATGGAAGGAATGAGTAGGAAGCAACTCAGAGTTTGAAGGAAGCAACCTAGATTCTGAGAGAATGGAAGACTTAAACTTTGGTCTCCACCAAAAAAATGAGCTTGATCTGATGAAGATGTATCAGACGTTTTTAATGAAGGAAGATCCCGAAATTTTCAAAGAAACAATGAAGAATATAATGAAGGAAGATCCCAGGATTTCGAAGAAATGATGACGGAATATCCCAGAAAGCTAGTATAGTTTGTGTAACCTTTATCGATAATCTCGAATTTGTGTTATGGATTCAAAATTAAATAAAATTTCTAATGTAATTTACTTTGTCTTTTTATATAATGTTCCTTCATGATATTTTATTGGAATTGAAATCGAATTGTCCATACTTGCGAAGGATAATCTAATGCAGGTATAGCTTTGAGATAGAAACTACATCGATTCTGTTGTGAAGCACAGTGTTTGGCCACGGTTTACCAAACGTGGAGGAGTAAGACATAAAACCGTGGCATAAACTGTGCCGGATTATACTTAAAAACCATGGCGTAGTAAAACGTCGTCGTTTGGTGCCGGGTATTTTCTATAACCGTGGCGGAAAAGGGATGAAAACCGTACCGTATACCTAAGGCCGGCGAAGCTTAAATCCCAGAAACGGAGGAAAGCCGAACAATCCACGTCGAAAGGGAGACGAACAACAGTCCACCACCATTGTAACGAAGCTCCGGCAAGTCTCGAAGATGCGAACGAGATGATGCCGAGCTCAGAACTATAGAACTGACGCACGTGCAAGGGGAATGAGCCGTCGTCATCACAGTCAAAGTCCTCTGCCGCCAAAAAACCAAGCTCTGGCGAGCCGTTGACGAGAACCAGAAGCTGTCCAGTTCAAAACCATCAGAGCGGCGCGTGTGCAAGGAGGATCGGGACGACGTCGTCACTATCGTGCTCAACTGCCGCTGTCGCCGCCGTGCCGAAAGTTCGAGGTGAGTTCCTCGTCGTTTTACCTATCATTTGAAACCGATTTTCATGTTAAAACGCTTAGAAATCAGTAGTGAACAACATATCTTAAAGTCAAATGAAAACAGTCGACTTTGAAAAAGTGAAACCCGAACCTTTAAACCCCAAATCCGCCCAAATGACTTAGAATTTGAAAAATCCAATCCCACCATCGTAACCACCTCGACGAGCACTTCAAACCATGTCTAAATTTCTCGAAAACGGCGATGGAGGAGGTCGACGAGCTAGAGAGCATTTAGAGAGAGAGAGTGTCGTGGAGAGAATCTTCGAGTTACATCAAAGCAATATTATTGCTTTGCTTCTATAGTTTTATAAAGAAAGTTTCTGCTTTATTACAAGTATTAATTAATTAAAGCAAGATTTTGCTTGACTACAAGTATTAATTGAAAAGTAAGTTTTGCTTATGCTAAATATATAACGAACCCAAGAATAAATGTCGAAAGTAATGATAACAAGACCGGGTCCTTGTGATCCAATTGTTGAAAGTCTAATCAGATGGTAAGACTCTTCTAATAAGTTTGCATACTAGCTGAAGTTCGAGCCCGTGTTAGAGAGTTGACGGTAAGCATTAAGATATTACAGTAGATCTGTGACGCCCGCATTTCGACCCCCTTATGTGGGCCTAGTGCGGGGCCTGTTGGTACCTTCTATCGTTTGCGGAAACTGGGCCCTAGCCATGCCTCGTAACCTGTACCTGGAGAAAACATTTAATTTGTAGAAATCTGTAAGCTATACGCTTAGTGAGGTTTTATATTGAAAACACTTAATGAAACATTTAATAATAAACATTTGTATTCTAAAACATCATAATCACTTATATTTATAATTCCTCGAAAACATCTGTGAAACTAATATTATACCTCGGTAGATTCATAGAAAAATATTTTCCCTCGAAAACATATATCGAACCCCTTTCAGTGGAAAAACTCTAGGATAACTACTATGGGTGACCCGCCGTAGTATCCTTAACCTCGGCACCCGTCAACAAGGGCGCAATTATAAACTTCCGCTACGTGAACTAGGGAAGCCGTACCCTCTGATCAGACCATCAATCTGGGGCCACATAAGGACCAAGTACTCTCTTTGGATTGGTCGCCACAAAGTCGACCGAATCCCCCTCGACCTTGAATAAAAAGTTTTGGGTTCGCATATCTATAAATATAAAGCAACAATTTGCTTTAAACCTCTTCGTTAAGAAGCAAATAAAATTTTGCTTAAAGATTACTTGAAAGTTTTCTCCAGTTTTCAAGTATAATACATATCTATGCCATATTTTAAAAAAACGTAAAGCGGCGAGATAATCAGAAACTATGGCATAGTAATATATATATTTCAATAAGCATCAATATATTCTTTGTAATTAAAATGAAAGTAACACTCACTGTAAACTGCTCCTCGAATCGCGTCTTTACGCTAAGCTGCAATGTCGCTATCTACATATCTATGCCATATTTTAAAGTTTTCTCCAGTTTACTTGAAAGTTTTCTCCAGTTTTCAAGTATAATACATATCTATGCCATATTTTAAAAAAACGTAAAGCGGCGAGATAATCAGAAACTATGGCATAGTAATATATATATTTCAATAAGCATCAATATATTCTTTGTAATTAAAATGAAAGTAACACTCACTGTAAACTGCTCCTCGAATCGCGTCTTTACGCTAAGCTGCAATGTCGCTATCTACGCCACCTATCGAAATATCATTAATTAACCTCGTAAATACTAATGCTTGAAAAGAAAATTACTCGAATTAATCCTACTCGTCATTTTGTCGCATACATTCCTATCTTTCAATTCAATTACTCCTCCATTATTTTTATTTATTAATTGACCTAAAGTTTATCTCCTTAATTAAATTGCTTATTATAAGTTACCTATATAAATATCATAAAATTATAGAATATTCCTATTGGTTGAAAATGATATTCCAAAATTATAAAATAATTTTTCTAGGTTAGAATATGACTCAAAATAATTTTAGAGACCCTTAGTTATTTTAAAATCATTTTTGACAACTAAATTAACTCAGAATTTATATAAATTTATTCTTTCGTCAAAATTATTAAATCTTTGATATTTTGTAGAAAATAATATTTTTAGCTTACTGTAAAAATTTCATAATTTTTGGACAAGTAGAAATTATTTAATTTGCTTCGGAACATAAAAACAGGTTCGGTTTTAGTAAAATTACCAAATAAATTTTGTTTAAAAATCAACACGTTGGTATTTTTGTAATTACTTTAAAACAGAAGGTTAGAATCGACTTTAAATGTAGGTTCGGGTGACTCAAAATCAATTTGTGTCAGTTGGCTTAAATCAGAACGATTTGAACCGAACCAACCGGAAAAACCGACTCTGTTTACTGTGAAATGACCATAAAACCATTGACTTTTATACTGACCGACAGACTCACGTTGGTATTTTTGTATTTCCGTTAAAATCTAAAGGCCATTTTAGTCTTTTACCAGAAAAATCGATTCGGTTTGATTTATTATAAATAGGGACTGGACCGGTTGGTCCAGTCATTTTCCTTTCCTCTTCCTCTCTTCCTCGGACGACGCGATTCTCTCGCGCTCCGTCGTCTCCCTCGGCAGTTTCGCCGTTTCCGGGCGACATCCGCTCACATCCCATATATCAAAACGTTCCTCTCCACACGAGGAACACATATCTATCATCAATTGCAGCTAATTCCTACGAGGTAGGGTTTAATTTCAATTCTTCTAATTAGGGTTCTTACGGTAGATTTGGGGGTTTTGGCTAATCTTTATATATATTGTTCTTCGTTGGATTCTAAGCATTTTAATGTACATTTCATTTCCATTCGATACTATTTTGGGCTTTGATTCTTACCTTGTTCCTTTTGACTGTTTTGCGAGGTTGATTCTGGTTGAAAATGGGTTGACGGCGTCGAAAGGAAACTTTTCTACCACTGGAGCAGACTAGAACTCGGCCGGATTCGGCTGAGTCAACTCGACCAGTCACTGAGTTGACTCGGTCGAGTTGAGTTGACTCGGACCCGATCAAGATAAGTGTTCTTAACTTAACTCTCCCCTGAGTTTAGTTTCTTTCTGCTAGTCTCCTTCTTATAGTGATAAAAACTTGCATGTTAATTTCACAGTAATGGTTCATTGTTTTGGAATTACCTGAGTTATGCTTGCTTAAAATTGATGCTGTCATGAGCTGAACATGTGTGTGGATTTGAATTCGGCTGAGACTGTGTAGTGGCCTAATAACAATTTCTGGTTGATGATAATTCTTATTGGACTGCCCTGTTTGGATCATTTTTTTGTATTAGAATTATTTCTTACATGGTAAATTGGATTGAGATTGATTGCATGTATTACCTGTTTAGTATATATGAAATGGACTGCATTGAGTCTTAGAGATGGACTGCTGGCTGGAATTGGGATTAAATTGGTTTGGTTAAACTGCTTAGCTGTCTGCCTGATTGTATGTTTCTGTTGACTGCTGTTTGTTGGGTAATGGAGAGGGTAGAAAATCAGTTTAGAGTGTGAAGATGTCTGCTGAAAAGTCTGTGGCAATATAGGATGATTGTCATGTATTTTTGCTGAGTTTTAGGGCCTGCCAGCTCACTGAAATGTGGCTGGCATGCAGGCTGATTTGCAAAGACTCATAATTGCTGTATTGGATTGTTTAACAGGTGTTTTGGGTAGTGCTAGCTATCTAATTTTAGTATCTTGTGCAGGGAAAAGTCAAGGCTGCACTTTCATATGTAATTGGACAGTTTTGGGTGGGCATTTTGGGCTGCATAGACTGATTTTGGTTGGCTGGAAATGGGCAACTAAAGGGCTGCCTGAACTTTATTTATGGGCTGGCTGATGTAATAGTGTAGGTGTTAGTGTAGGCTTGTTATTATTTTTATTTATCTTGCATTCAATAATGAGTGGCATTAGGATATTAATGTAATATTTGTCTTGTTTATGCAACATTAGTAATTGTATATAGAATACAATTTGTGTCTTATAAAGGTTTCTTATAAAATTAGTATCTTTAATGTAACGTAAAGCTTTATTTTATAATTGCATCATTTCTTCTTTTGTACACTTCCTTTAGTGTTGAATTACTTATCTCACGTATATCTTTTAATTGTTAAGGCATATCTTAATCGAATCTACTCGTCGATCTAACGTCATTATTCGTCGTAGGAATAACTTATATCTAACGTAGATTAGAAATCTAATTCCTCGCTAAAAGAAAACTAACTTGTCGCTTAAGCTATAGGTGCGTAGAAATTCGAGTCCTCCATTTGACGTATTATCGAAAATAGTCACGTGCGTCGAAATTATTATTCTATTAAAACCATCGCCACGTCGACGAAATTTACACTTTTATCTAAGCTTAATTTATCGAGTCGTTACAAGATCCCTACTACTATTTGTTATCCCATGATTTTCACTAATAGATTCGATGATTTCTAATGAAGTTTTATAATGATTTTTATTTTCAGAAATACTATTAATTAACGTAACGTATTATTATTGATGCCATAATTTATGATCGATTTGTATTCCAACTTATTCAAGTTTTACTAAAAGTCAAATGTTTCAATTTCATGTTTTCATCAACATTATAGTTTATCTTTTCCAAAAATATGTAGGCACCGTTTGTTTTATGTTTTGTCTTCACTCATCTCGACTCGACTCACTTTGACTCACTTTAATTCATCTTGATTCACTTTAACTCAAAACATAATTTAACTCATATCAATTAACTATAATTAAATATATTATATTTTATATCATTAACTATTATTATACATTTTAAAAATATTATAATATATATGTTTAACCACACATCAATCATCCACAACTTACTTATACTACACATTTTTATATTATTATAATGTATATTTAATCATACCTCAACCATCCACTAATTCATCAAATCAACCAAAATCACACTCAATCATCCAAAATCACAATCAAACACAATCAAGTCGAAACGACGCGAAACGAAAAAAAAAATACACCCTTATGTTCTTTCTCTCCAAGTCAAAATGGTGTATTGGGGAAGGGATCTTAACGGTATTGTGTCGTGGTTACTATAACAATAAGGTGGACTCCACGATATTTAGGACTCTTCCTCTCTATCTTATGATAACTATCTTATACCTAAATAAATTGTTTTCACTAAAGATATGACTATGTATAATGATGATCTTGATTTGAATAAATATAACTTGAATTATTATTTTATGTTTAATGATTTATTAAAGTAAGTTAAAGAAGCGGATAGTGGGCACCGCTCTTGATTCCACGAAGGGGGTCGGAAGCAGCGCTCCACATCAAGTGTCGTGTAACGAAAGTTACGAATTTTAAGAATTAAAATTAATAATAGAAAAATTTACTTTTCTACCCATTATTTATTATTCAAAAGTCACAAATATTTATTCAAAATAGAATATTTATTGAAATAAATATAATAGTAAGACTAGAAAAAATAGCTCAAATATGCATAAATCTGATAAAACAATATTTAAAGTAGACCAAAAGAAATTTTATTACGCGATACTTATAGTAGATCGGAGAGAGTAATAAATAAAATACTAACTGTGGATATTATGGAAAAAAAAAACATGAATCTATAAATTTGTATTGTCATAATTAAGAATGATAAATGAATATATTTTCGTTAGGCGTGAATGAGAAAGGCTGATATAAACTCCTTAATGGTAATAACTAATATGTACAATGAATATTGGAAGCACTGTGATTGTGGAAATGGCATTTACGTACATTGGTGAGTTAATTCGAAGAATCTACGATGAATGAGTGAAGAGTTAGCGATCGAGGATATATAATATATGCATGGGCCATGGATTGGGATTGGACAAATTAGGTTGAGGAAAAGTAAGAGAGAATGAAATTCGGTAGCGCACGGGACAAACCGAACTGAAAAATACATACAAATATATATATACGGACATAGTACTTTTAATTTCCACTGACTTAAACTAAATAATAAATTAATTAATAATACTTCATATCCTTTTCCATTTTTCCTATTGGATCCTCCTTTATACACATGTCTTTGTCCACTTTCATTATTAATCGTACGTCTTTCTAAAGTTCCTTCTTATTTAATTTTTATATATGTTCATATTAATTTCCTCTGGAGTCATTAATTATATATATAACGGTTTTATAGGCCCAAAGATCCTATTCATATTAATATCTTTGGCATGTTAATTATACTTTTTTGAGATTCAATTAGTACTACATTATTGATTAATAATAAATGACGTGAAGACATGATGATATATAATTAAGTAATTACTCGATCCAAGTCTGTCAACCATGTGGACATCCCTGGCTGAGCTTCCACATGTCTGTCTTCTGTGAATTATATATGATGATTC
>NW_027266811.1:0-53763 GCF_046630445.1 Rutidosis leptorrhynchoides
GTTACATGCTTTATCAGTAGTTCCCTCTATTAATCAATTTCCGTCAAAACACAGGTCAAACAATTTTTAAACATTATGCAATCCTTTTATTGTTTTAAGATGATTGTTTTGCTCGCAATGCTCATTCATTTTGTTGTAATTAAATAGGGTCTTATTGATCGTCAAGGGAGTGAAATTGTGCCATCCGCGCCACCTAATCTGTATGATGAATTCCTTGGAGAGGATCAACATCCTCCTTGGAGAACAGTAGCGCTTCGAGTAGCAGTATCGGTAGCATGATGGGTGGTGTTGTTGGGCCAAATACTGGCTGGAAACTATTCAATGAAAGCGGCTCTTTGAATGAAAAGGTTGTGGTCATATTAGTCACCCATTAAACTGCTCTGGTGGTATGAAGTCCTCGGATAATAGCCAAATTCCGTGGACTTGTAAACTTCGTTACAGTTCTTAATTCATCTTGGAAGTTGATTCGTCATGATGTTTTGGATTTGAATATCTTCGTTGCAGGTAAGACTCAATCTTGCTTTAAAAGTTTATGCAACATTGTCTAGGCCCGATGGTGATCAGGAGGGTCCATGCCAAATACTACGTGGAAGTGTGTGCTGCAAGCATATAGTTCTCCTGATGATACGAATTCATCCAATGTTTAATTTTAAAGGTGTGCTTTTGCAGAAAGTGCTCTCGAAGCAGCCACCAAACGAGTCCCATTGCTCGCTATTGCCTGGGATCAAACAGCTAAAGTTGCTAAGCTAGTCAACTCTGAACTGAAAGTTTGTGGGAAGTGGCCTCTTGATAGCTCAGCCTTAGGAGTCGCCTGGTCAGATGACCAGGTTTGTGCCACATGTTCTTGGATTTTAACTCTCCACTGGGGAAGAGTTTTCATGACAACGTGAACAGTGTTGGCGACCAAGGGCTTTGTATGTCTCAGATGCTCGTGGTACTCACAGTTAATGGATAGCTTTGGCTATGATGCACCAGATAAGTTTTGCTGTCGACGGTCCTGCTGGAGATGATCTCGTGGAGTATCGTACACACTTACAGTAATTTGTCTGGAAACCCTGAGAAAGCTTATCACAAGTCTATGGGTGTGAGGGCAAGAATTCTTGAACCTGTATATCTTGTTGTTTCACACCTCCTTCGAGGAAAAGGATTCAGGTTTCACGGAAAGCAGGTGGGTGGACGGGTGCCTTGAACATTGCTATTACACCCTGTATGATGGCCAAGCTTATGGGATCATTGACCTCCCCAGGACACTGCAAACTGTTCAAGATGCCGTAATGCCTTACCCGGTACAGTTGCTTCTTTCGTATGTGTCGCGACCTAATTTTCGAATGCACCACCTAAAACTAGGTTCATGGACTGCTAAGTTTTTACACTTAGCTCGGGCTCTCCCAAGCTCATATCAATTCGCGACTTAAGTCTAAATTTTTAAACATGCGAGAGGTTATTATCTAGGAGTCGCCACTAATCGGTTTAGGATAGGTCGATTAGACACCTAAGTAAAATAAATTGAGATTTATTTTACTCCTACGAACTAGAGACTGAGGGTACGGGGACTTGGTTACACTAGATTTCTCTAATATCCTTTCGGTACCTTTTCTTTTTAATTTTTCAAAATGTTTTTGCAAGCAGCTGATTTATTTTAACCTAAATTACTATCATGCAAATGTGGTGACCACACGGGTGCTCATCCATTATTAAAGCATTCAAATAATAATAAATAAATTGCATCACACAAAGCAAGCAATCATTTTTTTGGATTTTCTTAAAAATTGGAGTTCTTTTATAAAAATGCATTTTTTTTAACTAAATGACTTAATCCTATTAATATGCAAATTTTAATTAAATGGGTCTATTATGCAAATTAATTAACATGCACCTCATGACCTAATTTTAGTAATGAACAAATTTTGATTAAATGCCTCTATTATGCAAACTAGTTAACATGCGCCTAGTATTTTTGCAATTTTTTTATTGGAATTCAGAATTTATGAAAACCCTAATTAATCTATCTAAAAAGGGATAATTTTCTAATTTATTCTAGGGATTAATTTGACTTAAACCCTATCCTATCTTAGAAAACTATTTTTTATTTTAAAAAAGAGGATGAGAATATGAAAATGTGCCAATTATATCTAAAACCCTAAAACGGCCATTTAAGTCTAATCCTAACTTATTTTTTAAAAAATCTAAATATGCAGTCCTAAAAGTATTATTTAAAAATGCAATACTAGAAATATAATCCTAAAAATTTGATTAATTAAACCTACGTGTCTATTATATTAAACCCTAATGTCCTATATGCTCATGCAATTTTTTTGAATATTTTGATTTTTTTGATTTTTTAGTTTCTTTTTAGTTTTTTTTAAGCTTAATAATTGTTAAATTAGGGTTAAATCTAAACAATTAATATAATCACTAAATAAAGGATCAAAATAATTGAAAAAATAACCTGACGTCTCACAGGTTAAATTAACAATTATTCTAACCCTAATCATCATAACAACTTAAAATATTTAAAAAATCTAGTCCAAAGTCTTACGGACCAAATTAAATAATTATTATTAACAATTATGATTCTACCAAAAAGCCAAAAAATTAAAAATAATTAGAAAAATGATTCGATGTCTCTCGGATCAAATTAATAATTATATTAATTTCGGACAAAATCCCTACGGATAATGCATACTAAATTCACAAATATTAACATCAAATATTACAACTTAAATAGATAAACTAAAATGAGATAAAATAGAACAAAATAAACAAAAGAAAAAGCTAAACCACCTAAAGAAAGAGGGCTTGCTGCAGCGTTGATGGGTGCCGGACAGACGGTGGCCGGCGTCGGGTACTGCAGGTCAGCGATGGCAAGGTGGCGCGGGAGGTGCAGGCACGGGCGTCAGGTTGAGCAGCGAGAGGGCTCACCGGCGTTGCGGGTCGCAGATTGCTGCACAGCGATGCTCGCGGGTTCTTGTGAGCGGAGTAGGGGCGGATGTCGAGGCAGAGACCGGCAAAGGGTGATTTGCAGAGGTGGGTCGCATACAGATTGGGACCTACTGTCTTCCGGGGAGGGGGGGGTGGCGTCGAGCACGGCGAGAACAGGGAGATCGGCGAGCAGCAGGGTCGCGGGTCGCAGCGGTGGTGGTGAGCAATGGCGTCGGGGCGAGTTCGCAGGTGTAGAGGCGCGGTGGCGTCGGTTGCTGCAGAGGTGGAGTTGCGCTGGCTGAGGTGCGGTGAGTGCCGGGCAGTCTGAGACCCGGTCGTCGGACTGCTGGCATTGGGTCCACAGATCGCGGTGGTGCTCGTGCAGAGGTGCGATGGGCTTCGGAGCGAGGCGGAGTCTAGTGTGGCGGCCGGTGCAGCTCAGTGGATGGCGCAGACGAGCGAAGGTCACGGAGGAGAAGATGAACAGTTGCTGTGTTTTGCTTTTTTTTTTTCTTTTTTTTTTTACTGCTCCCTCACGTCACTTCCCATGCCCCTTCTCTCTGTTTCACTGCTGCTGATGCACTTGCTTCTTTCTTTTTCTTTGCCTTGTCGGAGGAAAGAAAAGAGAAAATGGCCTTTTTCTCTTAATCGAAAATGGACGAAGGTTCCTTTCCCTCTCTTCTTTTTCACTCTCTCTCTTGCACGAATTCTTTTCTCTTCCTCGCACGAATTTTTTTTGCTCTGAAAGTTTTTAAAAAAAAAACCCCCCCGTTTAGTCATGAAAAATGTAGCTCTCTTTTATAGTGATTCCAGACAGCCACTTTGTATGGTATTTTCCGAGTTTCCATCTTCTGTCGCATTAAATCAAGCTTGCAAATTGGAGCGTGATTTTACAATCAGCTCGATTTCGCTTGATTCCTTCCATTGTATCGAAATCATTGCCCTTAATTCGCTTGATTTTTCAATTGTTTTTACATTTATCAAAATCTGAATACTTATCAGAATTTCAAACTTGCATGCATAATCAATCAAATCAATTTTCCCCTTTTTTATTTTTTCTTTTTAAAATGCAATTTTATTTTTCCAAAATTAGGTGTCAATAGTATGTAGATGAGGTTTGTCCTTATACTTCAGTGGGATTTTGCACTCGGCTTGGCAAAGTACAACAAATGGCTGACCACATGACTAGGAGCAGTTTCGTATATAATGAAATAAATGAACAATTTATCCACATCAGTGGCATTGCCGTCGAATTTTACGTACACATCAACAAAATGGACATTCTTTTGAATGAGATCTTCTCCCGATTTGTTGCTGTTTGTTTGTCCTCTTTTTGAGACCCAAAAACTTGTTGTATTCTCTGTATCGTGAAGATCAATTTATAGTCTCTCGCTAATGATAGACGAAGGTAGTCGGCCTAGAGTAGAAGTGTCTTATCCTGGGGACAATTATAAGAAATTACCACTAGAAGACGGGAAATGGTTTTTAACATAATGGTGAATATTCTCTTTACTCTCAATGTTTTATGGGACCTCCTTAAAACTGATTCTGAGATGAAACTTTTTACTATTTCACCTAACACTTTGGAGAAGAAAAGAAATTTGTCTTGCTAGAATTGTCTTAAAGTGGAAAGATTTGAGAAGTATAGGACTTTCAAATGAAATGACCTTGACAAAAGTTGTAATATTTAACTTAAATTGCAATATGATTATACCTTGAAGTATGTGCTTGTTTTCTTTTCTAGAAGCCAATATGTTCTTGTTCTCCCTTTGTCTAATTTTCTATTGTCAATATTTTTAATAGGTATCTTCTTTATTCCTTTAAAAGTTTTTTCGGTTAATATATATATATATATATATATATATATATATATATATTTGAAGAATCTCACTCCCCAAATGGGATTCATGATTTTCTCAAGAAACTAGACAAATTTTTCGCTGAGAAAACAAGTGGTGGATGAGGCATTCATTCTTCACTTATCCACCCTCACCTTCGCTCTAATGAACATAAATTTTTTCATGCTTACATTTTCTACTTTTCATAATTATTCGGAACTATTAAGTCCAAAAGTAATGCTAGGTATAAAAAGATTGATAAGAAACTTAACATGATATTATAGAAAAAGTATGTTAGGTCATTTGTTATATCGATATGTGTATATATACTCATCACCAGACCTCCATCGTCGACCGCCACATTCAGCGGTCATCGTCAACCACCAATGTACATCAACTACGATTTCTACAGACATGGAGAACGAGAGACATAGCAACACACAAATAAGAGCAACGCGATAGACAAAATCGATGTGAATGAGTAAAGCGATTAACACTCAGGCCATGGATTCGACACCATCACCTAGGGAGGGAGGGAGGGAGGGAGGGAGAGAGAGAGATTATGGATGATTTTTTTATGCATTAAAATTGTGTTTGATAGCTAATGAATCAATTTATATCATGTAAATCACGACAAAAGTTTTCCGATTTAACAATTCTCATAACTCCTTCACAATTTTTTATTTTTATAGGCATATCGTGGAACAATTTATGGTGAACGATAAATTTTAACTATTTCAAATTGAGATTACTGGATGGACTCAAATGAAATTCCCGAGTAATGTTCTAAATCAGATGGAGAGATTCGAATGTGATTGAAGCAGCATCAACTTAGTTTTTGTTAAAATGAGCGTAATAAATAACGTATAGAAGATGACCTTGGTAATGAAACTGATCAGTGCGCTGTTGATGATCGAATCAGATAGTACAACATTCTTACTGAAGTCCTAAGTTTGCTTTTAGTATTTGCTTATTGCTTGCAATTTTGGTAATCTTGTGAACAACTCACACCACGATAGAAGGTCTTTATGTGTAATTGTTTGGAATAAAAATAGATCATTAATGAATTGGCTAGACAAGCGGCACACATGTTTGGTAGAGCAAGGGCCAGTACATACGATAGTTGTTACAAAAATTCTATTAGTTTTTGTGTTTAGTAGAAAAGAAATCGGGCGATGTTGCAGCACAAGAATGATTTTATTTTGTAACACAATTAAATCCAAAAATCATTTTACTTTCATTATTTTTTTTTCTTAGTCAAAGAATGTCCGCTGAATTTTCACTAATATTAAAATTTTCCTCTTATATTATGTGTTTGATTACAATTTCAAAGCATTGTAAATTTTTGCCTCAAGGCAATTAATAGATTTAGAATAAATAATATAATTTACATATAGTTGGATTCAATTCCAAATTTTTTAAAAGACTATTAATGAGGGAAAAGATAAACTCATCTACATTAATAAGGAAAATTCGAAATAAAGGCCTAAAGTGCCCACATTTTCCCAAATAAGAATCTAAAGTGCCCACATTTTCTCAAATAAGGGTATAAAGTGAAAATTATTTGAAATAAGGGCCTTAAGTAAACAATATTTCAAATAAAGGCCTGAAATGCTCTTATTTTCTCAAAAAATGGCTTGAAGTTGACATTATTTCAAATAAGTACATAAAATACATATACCAATTTTCAAAGAATGGCATGAATTCACCAAATGTGAAGGGAAATTTTTTCTTTTTAAATATTTTAAAGTTTTTTTTTCTTTTTCTCCATTTTTTCCAAAAACCTACAAAAAACTATAGGAAAAAAAAAAACACACACACAGAGGGGAAGAGGGTGCACCCTCCCGCCTATGGTTGTCACCCCATCATAGGTGAGGTGGCGATGAGGCTGGTAGGGTTACTGATGCCTATGGGAGGGCTAGCGCTAGCGACCCTAGCTGACTAAAGGTGAGAGGCAATTGGATGAGGGTTACTGGGCCTACACAATAGCTAGTGATCATCGCCGAAACGGGGCAAAGGCAAGCGACCCTCCTCCAAATCTGGGAGAAGGTCACCGCCTTCTCTGGCCTCTAATGAGGCCGGCGGGCCCTCGTCTAGATTGGGAGAGGGTCGCCGCCCTCTCCTACCTATTGGCCCTCTTCTCTAGTTGACCAGGGTTGCTTGTCCTCCCTTAGGTGCTGATGACCCCACTAGCCTTTGTCGTCGCCCCACTGGTAATGGGGTGGCGACCACAAGCAGAAGGGAGCACCCTCCCACTTGTGTTTTCTGTCTCTCTTTTTTTTTTTTAATGTTTTAATGTTTAATCTAATTTAATTTAAATTAAATTGTATTTGGACTAAAATATCCCTAATTAGCCGAAATTTTTTGGCAAATAGCTAGACTAGATCTTTATTTGAAACTAACATCACTTCATGCTATTCTATGAGATTCATATGGGCACTTTAAGTCATTTCATGCCATTACTTAAGAAAATGAGGACACTTCGAGCCTTTAATTGAAATTTGTCCACATTAATAAATTGATTACAAATTCCAAAAAGAAAAGGTACTCTTATATGAGAAAAGCAAGAATATCTCTTATTAGATTGAAATAAAAAGAAAAAGAGGAGAAGGATAAAAAAAAAAAAAACTTTCATAATAGAGGACGCTTCATATTTATTTATGAGCAAACTAAACTAAAAAATAGAAAAGAAAGGAAAAGAAAATTCCTGAAAAATGGAAAAAATTAAAAGAAGGAATAGATGCGCCACGGCACCAACATTCCAATCCTGTCCTAGGAGTTATCACAGGCCCACTTAGCTTGTGCTTGGGCTGGAAGGCCCATGGGCTCGGCCCATACTATATGTTTTGGGTGGGCCAATTGGCCAATTGCCTACATTAAGTGGTCAGTCTCGAATGAAGAATATTCAAAACTGGTTTCAACATTAAATGTTGGCCCAAAAGATTTCAAATAATATCGTGGCTGATACCTAATAGAGAAGAAGACGAACTAATAGTTCAAATGAACGAAAAGCCCTGCTTACCTGAGAAACAGAATTGCAACAAGATGATTATTAATAATGACAGCATACATCAAAGGCATGCAAAACATGAAAAGCTCATGCATAAGAAATTTAGCATGAAAAAATTACGTAAGCAAGGCGCATGATATTTCCTCCATCGGGGTGATTTATATTATCAAAAAGCTAAAGAGGAAAGGTAACACAGGGAAAGGGAGTCGAAGCTTAAAAATACTTCTCATTAGTCGTCACCATTTTAGGTTTTATCAACAAAATATAGCGCTATCAAATTTGGAAGTTTTTAAATCTTATCTTTAAAAGTTTGAAAGTTTTCTATTATGTATTTATTTTCCTACAGGTAAATCTTCTAGAAAGTACACTTGGATATATAAATATCCACCTAAGCTTAATGGATATATGCACTATCAAATTTGGAAGTTTTTAAATCTTATCTTTAAAAGTTTGAAAGTTTTCTATTATGTATTTATTTTCCTACAGGTAAATCTTCTAGAAAGTACACTTGGATATATAAATATCCACCTAAGCTTAATGGATATATGCAATAATTTATGTCTCGACATGGTCATAGAGCCATCAAAGGCTAATGTCCTCTTTCAACTCTTTCTTTTTCTCCCTTTTTTTTCCTACAAGGGAGGCAAAATGGCCTTGGAGAATCCCCGTTGCGGCCACCGCCGCCACCATCCATCCACATGGCCACTTGCCAAAGGATAACTCTACACACACTACATGACTCACATTATATTTTAATCCATCAACATTGTAGTAATCAGGAGCGACTGTTCAAATGAAACATAAGACTCCTGCATCAATGAAGAAAGATAAGCAAAGGAAATAAATGGGACAAATGGGATTGAAGGAAATCTATTCTGGACATATTGATTTGGTTTGCCTTTGGCTTCCAAAGATTGGTGGTGTGGTTGCACTGGCCTGCATTGGTTCCTTTCGGAATTGAAAGATTTACAATACTTGAATTATGGCTATATTTAGCTAACATTTCATACCATTGTTCTCCCCCTTTCTGAATATTTGACGAACTTTAACAACTTCACTCATCCGGGGACGAGCTTTTGGATCTTGCTAAGACAGCGAGTGACCAACATAAAAGCAATCTAGACTCCTCCTTTTAAGAACCCTTTCGAGCCTTGCATCCATCAATTTGTACAAATTTCTTTTCCTTCCTAGATTTGGCCAAACGTATTCAACAAGGTTATGTTGATCAGTAGGCCAACTTTTGTCTATGGCTCTCATGCCAGTCAGAATTTCCAAAAGAACTACACCAAAATCAAAGACATCACTCTCTAATGTGGGGCGCCCTAAAACTAGTATATGTCCAGTCACTAGATGGGAAACGTTAAATAAGTACTGAATGATCTGTGTGGATAAAAATACAATCCACGAAGTACAATTCCTCAAATACCTTAAGGACCCCCGGCAATTAGAAATAGGTACTTGACCTCATGGGCTAGAACAATAACTTGGTATGATTATACTAGGTAAAAACTCCGGTACTTGCCGTGGAAAGAAGGATATCGGTATTGATCATGACATTGTCAAAGTAATTAGTCAAATAAAAGAGTACTAAAGAAAAAATAATGATATTATTGGCGATTCCGAAATACAATATTGTATCTCTTATCATCATAATGTGCATCATTCATGGGTTCAGCGAAGTAGTAATATATAGCATGATAGGCAACCTAACCAATTAATGACCCCCAAAAAAAAAAAACTAACTAATTAATCTGTAATACAAATGACGACGGTTATTAGAAAATGTCAAGTCAAAATGATCTGGATTTACGATTAAATAGTGAACGCATTTCAATACATTGCTTCACTGAAATTATAAGGATATATGTAGATAAGGAAAAAAGAATTGGACTCTTAATCAATAGGTGTATAGGATAAGTCAACTGGCTTTTTAATAATTTCAAACTTAATACTCATAAATGATAAATAGAAAAATATAATGAGAAAACACACAAATCATTGTGTATTACAGTAGACCTAAAATGCATAAAACAAAGAAACAAATGATACCTTCTATGGATCTACATTTTTTGGTAGTTATCTTGTGCGTGCAGGATGGATAAATATAACTTTAGGGTGGGTTTCATTGTCACGTCCCGATCCTCGAGCGCACGCCCATCCCTCACTAGTCGATTAAATAGCGATGTCCTAGGACGCATCGCTGACATTTTTATTTTAATACGCATGCAAAAGCAGATAGGAAAGTAGGACTAAAAATCTCGAACCTAAAAACCACCACGCTTATATACATTGCAAACCATAGTGCAAATATATACAAGGTTAACTAAGTCAAGTCGTAAACAACTAGTCCACAAACAAAGTCTACACACAATGGGGGGTTTTAATCCTCTCCTGGATCCTCTTCTAGGTCCTCCTCGACAATCTCACCTTCTTCCATACTTTAGCTGGAGTCCACTACTAAGTTCACCAGGGAGTTAGAATCGCCCTCGAGCTTGGGGTCCTACGCATCAATCACCAAATAACCCTTGGGATCTGTTGTCCCCTTCCCAAACACTACCTCTAAAACATACAGAGATACATTAGATTCCGAAATAGAGCCCACCCTTCGTTCATCATTGTAATAGCGATACCACGACCGGTATTTATGGGGCACCTTTTGGGGTTTATCCACATCAACTCAGACAGTGGATTTCACCAGTATATACTCCAAGCCTTCACGGTGATGGTTTATCGAAATATGATAACCTATCTTAATGATCTCATATGGTATACCAAAATGCTTCGAAGAAGGAGGAGATGCTGCCATCTATGGACCTGAAATGTTATCCCACAACGGGTTGAGATTATGTCTCGGCGAGTTTTACCCTCCTAAGACTCGATTAGGATGAAAATACGCCCTGAGGGCTGCCTAAACACAACATAGGTCGAAGGACTTACCTTGGCCTCAGTCTCTTCCTGCAAGTCAGTTAAATCAATAAATTCTGACAAACTACACCATCCAATCAAATTAGATCGAACTATCGATCAATTGATTTAGTCGATTACATGTTACCACGACCTTCCCCTAGTTGGTACATTCAATACTATCTATAAGGTCCTATTAATTCAGGATTGCTCACCCAAAGCTAAAAATAGATAGTATAGCTTGCCTAAAACTGATAATATAGTATACTGTATGTATGCTCGCCCAAAGCTGATAGATTAGGGGCCCCGGGCCATCATAGTATACTATATATGCTCATCCAAAGCTAATACCATGTACTCACCAAAAACTGATAATATGGTATACTATATATGCTCGCCCAAAGCTGATAAATTAGAGCCCCCAAGACAAAGTAGTATACCACTCCAATTACATAGCCAATTTCTTATTTTTATTATACCCAATAAAAATAACGGTGTGTGAGTACACAATCGGGTTTAGCCAAAATACCATAATTTCACTTCTACAAATCCCACCATTTTATATGGTCCACCAAAATACTTTTGGCGTTGTAAACCGACGCTCGGTTATTTTCCAATCAATTACTGAAATTAATTTAATTTAGGAATAAAATCCTAAAATCACAATTAATTTTATTCAGCACAAATTAAAGCTCAAATAAATAAACAGATTTCACCACAATAACCAGCATAAAATTTCGGTCACCGACTATCCCCGTCTAATTTTCGGAAATTAATTAATTAATTAAATAATTACAAAAAATATTAAATAAATGTCAATAAATCCAACTTAGGCTCGTAATGCATAATTGGATGCCAAAATGGACCCGGAAAGTTTCCAAGACTCGTTAAATAAATACTAGAACGTGTTTACTCACTAATTACACTCACTATCCATCTAACATGCATCGGCAAATAATTAAATTCACTAATCTAATATAATCTAACCACCTAATCCATCTTAGCCTAAACTAATCAACCCTTAAGCGTGATTAACCTGCTAAGCGAGGATAGTTGCAAGGTACCTTTGACAACCTTCATATAACAAACGAGTTGCCTTTGTTGACAAGATCAAGATAATTAAAGGTCCTCCCCGATTCACGACAAACTCGAAGTTCTCACCCTTTAACAGGTCAAACTGAATCGCCTTGCGATAGTAGTCCATTATAGCTTGTTGCTTGGTGAGCCAGTCCATGCCAATTATCAAATCAAAGTCATACATGGCTAGGACTAACAAGTCTATTTTCCCCACTCGCTCACCAATCACTAACTTGCAACTAGAACAACTCAAAGCAGCAATAACTTTATCCTTTAATGGTGTAGATATGTAAGCTGCCGACTCCAACATTATATGACTTAATCCTAACAACTTAACATATTGCTCGTCACTAAAGGAATGGGTTGCTCTTGAGTTGAATAAAGCGTAAGCAGAATGGTCATTCAGCGAAACCATACATGTGATCACGTTAGGCCCAGCTTCTGCTTGACCCTGCATAATGGTGTACATTGTGCCTTGGACCGGTGGTCTCAGCTGTCTGCCTTGCCGCACATTCTAAGGTGCATGCCCTCTGATCTGTCCCAAAGGTGGCGGCGACGGTAATTGCAGTTGTCCTCTTGGTCTATTAAGATAATCTTTAATCATGTGACCCTGTTGGCCACATCCAAAATAAACACCCGACCTTCATGGACATGGTGCTAAACCATACCGCCTTCCACATAAGCAACACAAGCCATTCTGACTCGGTCCAGACTTTCCAACTCCACCCTTCCTGTTGGGCAGAACCTGGAATCTACCTCTAGTCATGGGCCTCTTCCCATGATGGATTCCTTCTCGATGCAAAGTAAACCTTGATCCAGGCGAGGTGATTTGCTCGCTCAAGCTCCTTTCAAGCAGTTTTGCTCAACGATAGATTTCTCGGTAATCAACCAAATCGAACGGCACCAACGGCTGCTTTAACTCTTGTCGAAGGCCATTCTTGAACCTTCAAGCCTTCTTCTCAGGGTCTTCAATCAGCCTCGGAGCATACTGAGAAAGCTCCGCAAATTTGACGCCATATTGGTCAACAGTCATTGACCCATAATGGAATTATTCTATCTTTTGCTCTTTGGCCTTCCTCGAGAAGTATTGTTCATTGAACGCCTGGAGGAACGCATCCCATAGTGGAATCACTCCTTCTGGAAACACTGTCTCTCTAGCAGCTGTCCACCAAGTGTTGGCATTGCTTATAACTGATAGACTGCCAGGGTTACCTTTCCTGTCTCTATGCACATTATAAGTGCAAAGGCTTTCTCCAAATCTTGTATCCATAGAGACGCAGCCTCGAGGTCTCCAGTACCCATGAATCTTGGCGGGTTCAGCTTTAAAAACTGCTCCACCAGCTTATGTATTAGTCCCCCCCTCTCTCTCTCTCTCTCTCTCTCTCTCTCTCTCTGTGCACCCCTACATTCTCAGGTTGAATCTCGGCAGGTGCGATAGCCGATGCGGCAATAAGTGTGGCAGCAGATGCGGCAACTAAGGTAGCAGCAACAACGGCTTGATTCTATGCCAACTGCGCCATCACGTCCCTCATAGCTTCTAGCGCCTACCTGATCCCCTCAATTCTGGGATCACCAGGGGCTGCTATCCCAGCACCAACAGGAGACTGAGCCACTCCACTCGCGCTAGCCTGAGTTGGCGCTCGACCTTGGCCTCCTCGAGTACCGACCCTAGTCGACGTTCCACCCCAAGTCACGGCCCTAACGGTCCTTTTGTAGGAGTTCGCTATTCCCAATCAGTCATGGCTCAACTTTACCTACTGAAGCCTGCTTCCAATTCCACACCGAATTAGAAACATAATGATCTAACCAACAAGCAATTGTACTAAACAACTATCACCGACATACACCAGTATGAATTTCAATGTCATTACTACTATTATCCCATGAACCATCGCACCTTATCAGTCCAATTTCTAACAATTGCTCCGATACCACTTAAACAGGGATATCGTGCCTCGATCCTTGAGCGCGCGTCCATCTTTCACTAGTCGATTAAATAGCGACATCCTAGGACACATCACCGACCCTTTCATTTTAATATGCATGCAAAAGCATATATAAAATTGCCAAACAATAAAACAATGGGATAGGAAAGTACAACTAAAAATCTCGAACTTGAAAAATTACCACACTTATATACATTGCAAACCATAGTGCAAATATAAACAAGGTTAACTACTAAGTCAAGTCCTAAACAACTAGTTCACAAACAAAGTCTACAGACAGGGGGGTTTCAATCCTCTCCTGGATCCTCTTCGGGGTCCTCCTCCGAGTCCTCCTGGACAATCTCACCTTCTTCCATACTCCAGCTGGAGTCTATTGCTGAGTTCACCGAGGAGTCAGAATCGCCCTTGAGCTTAGGATCCTTCACATCAATCACTGAACCACCCTTGGAATCTGCTATCCCATTCCCAAACGCTACCTCTAAAACATACAGAGGTACATCAGATTCTAGCACAGGGCCCACCCTTCGTCCATCATTGTAATGGTGATACCATGACCGGTATTTGTGGGGCACATTTTAGGGTTCATCCACATCAACCCAGATAGTAAATTTCACCAGTACATACTCCAAGCCTTCAGGGTGATGGTGTATCGGAATGTGATAACCTATCTCAATGATCTCATTTGGTATACCAAAATGCTCGGGAGGAGGTGGAGGTGCTGCCATCTATGGACCTGAAATGTTGTCCCACAATGAGGTGAGACTACATCTCAGTGAGTTCTACCCTCCTAAGACTCAATTAGGAAGAAAATATTCCATGAGGGCTGCCTAAGCACAACATAGGTCGAAGGATTTACCTTGACCTTAGTCTTGTTCTGCAGATCAGTTAAATAAATAAATATTGACAAACTACACCATCCAATTAAATCAGATCGAACCATCGATCAATCGACTTAGTCGATTACATGTCGCCACGACCTTCTCCTAGTTGGTACATTCAATACTATCTATAAGATCCTATTAATTTAGGATTGTTCAACCAAAGCTGAAAATAGATAGTATAGCTTACCCAAAACTGATATATTAGAGCCCCCATGCCATCATAGTATATTATATATGCTCGCCCAAAATTGATAATATGTGCTCACCCAAAGTTGATAATATGGTATACTATATATGCTCACCAAAAGCTGATAAATTAGAGCCCCCATGCCAAAGTAGTATACCACCCCAATTACATAGCTTATTTCTTATTTTTATCATACCGTATAAAAAGAGTCATGTGTGGATACACGGTCGGCCTTAGCCAAAATACCATAATTTCACTTTCACAAATTCCACCATTTTATATGATTCACCAAAATATTTTTGGCATTATGAACTGATACTCGGTTATTTTCCAATCAATCACTGAAATTAATTTAATTTAGGAATAAAATCCTAAAATCACCATTAATTTAATTTAGCACAAATTAGAGCTCAAATAAATAAACAGATTGCACCACAATAACCAGCATAAAATTCTGATCACCGATTATCCCAGTCTAATTTTTGAAAAATAAATAAATAATTAAATAATTACAGAAAATATTAAATAAATGCCAATAAATCCAACTTAGGCTTGTAATGCCTAATTGGACGTAGAAACAAACCTAGAATTTTTTCGAGACTCGTTAAATAAATACTAGAATGTGTTTACTCGCTAATTACACTAACTATACACCTAACATACATCGGCAAATAATTACATTCGCTAATCTAATCTAATCGAACCACCTAATCATCTTAGCCTAAACTAATCAACCCCTAAGCGTGATTAACCTACTAAGCGATGATTAGTGAGTTAAACTCACTTGTTCCACGATCTGAGCGGCTCAAATCATCGGGGACACAACCGGGCTTGATTAACTACAAGGGGGGCCTAACTTTCGAGGCCGGGAAGTGGGCCGAAACGGGCCTAACAAAGCTGCTGAAACCCACTCTGTAAGCTTCTTTTATGGGCTGGTTGAGCGTTAAACGGCAGCTAGATAGGCGAGCAAGGATCGGCAACGGAAAGCTTTAGTCGAGGCAAGCGCCAGCCGAACAGTGGTCTACGGCAGTCAAACGGGCTTCGGTTTGGCTCAACCAAACTTGAGGGACGCCGGCTTGATCTGGAAGGGCGGTTGGAGCTTCGGGGTTGCGCGGGTGGCGCGATGCAATGGCAGCACGCGAGAATGGCGGAGGGCGACGTGTGAGCAGGTCGGGGCTTCAAACGGCTCTCTGGTGGCTTCTCCTTCACTGCTAGTTCGAAAATGGCAGAAGGAAGAAAAGGGGAAGCCTGATCGACGGTGCAAGAGGAAGGGAGAGAGGATGAGGGAACCAAAGGGGGCCACAATGCCAAATTTTCTCTTCCAATGTCCACTTGACTCATTCCCTTCCACCAACTGAGTTCCATGGCTCAAAACCAGCCACCACTGTCCATCTTAGGACACTTGAAATGGTCCAAAAGGTCTAGGCGAGGGGGAGCTACGAATTTGCTTGTGTGTTTTGGTTGTTCTATGACTTGTTCTTTTGATATTTTCTATTGTTTGCTCATGATTATGGATTCACAAATAAAAGCACATCTTGGGTAGCGAATGGGTCTCACCTGGCCTTGGGTAGGCATTAAGGCATGACGGACCGAACCTTACTAGGCCTTCGATTAATATTGAGGTGTGTCGATCCAAGCCTCACTTGGTAAAGGGTCAGCATGTAAATAGGTCGGTTTGAGCCACGAACGTTGTGCCTTGTCCAGCATATTATGTAGTTATAATATTGTAGAACATGACACGCACACGCTTGTATGAGCATACCATCAAGCCTTATAAGCATGGGCTAAGAGGAAAAATGATAAACTAGCTTGTGTGGTATGCAATATGTGATTACTAAATGAAATATAAGACTTGTCATAAGATATTATTGGTAGCAATGCCTCATTCATGAGAACGGAATGCTCAGTAGATTCCAAATGCCAATAGATTTCAAATGCCAGGTGGATTTTGGATGAATAGTAGGAATGGTTAGATTGATGGATGAACTTCTATGCATGCTTTTGTGTGTGTTGTTTGATGAGCTTGTTTAATAAGTTTGAGGTTTAGCATGCATTGATGGTAAGTTGAAATGATTCAAATGCGTATGATGCTTAGCTTAATAACCAAATGCCCTAGTTAAGCTAGGAAGCCCTTGAAAGTATGGAATGCCTGGCTTGAGGTCAAATTCCTAGCTTGAAATTGGAAGCCCCTAAAAGTATGAGAAGAACCGTTAAGATGGTTATTGAACCTTTTATACATATTGTCATGTGTTGTTTGTGACATCCTGGAATTTCAGTCTTGTTTTCAATTTAATAAATCAGGCCTTTTATCGACGCACCTATAGTACTATTCTCAGAGCTAATCACTCGTGAGATAACTAGACTATATAGGGAAGTCATTAGGGAATTTTAATGCAATAAACTTGAGGATTGACCAGAAATTGACTATTCGACACTATTCGACTGTGGCTAAACATGGGTGATTCTACTAAATTACAAAATTCTCGTCGACCACCACTAGATTGATTTTTCTATCGTTTTGGTACCCTATGTTCGTATTTCAAACCTCAAGATTTTCATGACCACCAAGAGTCGCCAATGTGTCAAAGATGTTCATTGTGGCTCGAAGAAAATCAACCACGAGTCATTGCACTAAAAATTTCCAAAAGCTACCTCGTAACTTAAGTCACGCTAAAATCGCGCCAGATTGAAATTAATTGCAAATTTGAATCCGATTTCAGAAATTGAAAGTTCTGTCATGTCACGAGTCATTTTAGGAACGTCAACTCAGTCTCCGAAGATTTTTCTACAAACCGAGATTTTGGAGAAAAATTGCGATATAGGGCCGTTTTCTACCTGGAAATGCAGATGACCGTTTTTTATCACGAAATTAGGATGCAAGTGGGTTCTATTGATGAGGAAAATTACCAATTTAATCATGGACTCAATAATGGGATTTATAGAAGCGAATTGAGTTGATTCGAGGAGGAATTGAATGGAAATTGAGCCAATTGCCTCCAAAATTCGTAGCTCCCCCTTGGACCCAACATTTGGACCATCTCAAGACTTCTAGAGGAAGCCAAAGGACTGGAAATCAGCTGAGGAAGACATCTTGCAAGTGGGACCAAGTTGAGGGAGACAGAGATGAGAGAGAGACCAAGGTGGCCCCTCTTACAGCAACCGGTTCCCCCTCCTTCCTCTCTCCCTCTCACCATCGAGCCCTCCATCTTCCAGCAGCTTGAAGACCTACAAAACCCATAATTCAACTGCAGCTCAGTCCCTCCTCCATCGCAAGCGAGCAGCCGAAGCTCTGTCGTGTCACCGTTGCGCCCCGTACGCCAACCGCGCCAGACCCATGCAACCCTGGCTGCCGTTCTGCCTCCTCAGTGACCTTAGGTCATCCCTAGAGCTGTTCAAGCTCGCCTCGCCGTTGCCAAAGCCTCCTAGAAGCTCGCCGAGCTCCGCCAAGCCCGTTGCAACCCCTCCGCCAGCTGCTGTCGCCATTTCCGCCTCAACCAGCCACTGGAGAAGCTTTTGTAGCAATTGAACATAAACCAGAGCCTTAGGTATTTCCAACATCGTTTGGCCTGTTTTTGTGGCCTTTTGGACCTCGAAAGGTGCACTCGCTTTGGAGTTTGTCGATCCTCTCCTCGTCCCCGTCGTTGTGATCCGAGTGGATCGTTAATCAAGTGAGTTTAACTTACTAATCATTTCTTAGTAAGTTAATGACGTTTAAGGGTTGATTAGTTTAGGCTAAGCTAGGATTAGGTGGTTAGTTAGAATGGATTAGTGATTTAATTAATCCGTGATGCATGTTAGGTAGTTAGTTTAGTACAATTAGCAAGTAGATAGGTCGCAATATTTAATAAGAAAATTTTGGAAATTTGTTGGACCCATCTCAGCTTTTAATTAGGCTTTTTCTGGCGTAAGTGTGCATTTTTGCTATTTATTGGTAATTAACAATTAATTTTCGTAATTATGTAATTAATTATTATTTTTCAAAAATTAGACTGGCATAGCCGCTGACCGGAATTTTGTGCTGATTGCCATGGTGTGGTTGGTTTATTTAATTGATTGTTATTTTGTGCAAATTGAGTGTGATTTGTAATTTTGGGTAAACATCCCAAAATTTTTAGAAAATTACTGGGCGTCGGTTTACTGAGCCAAAAATGTCTTTTTGGGCTATTGAAATTAGTGGATTTTAAAAAGTGGAAATATTCTATTTTGGCTAAGGCCGACTGTGTAGCCACACACGAGTATTTTTATCGAGTATGATAAAAATGGTGAATTTGATAGATGGTCAGCATGATATACTATATCAGCCTATGATTTCTAATATGTCAGCTTTGAGTGAGCAATATACCGATATACTATATCAACCTACGTGTTTTGATATGTAAATTTTGGGTGAATAGTATATCTTAACAGCTTCTGGTGAGCATTATTAGCATACTATATCAGCATGTGGGTCTCAATATGTCAGCTTTAGGTGAGCAATATACTCTATTGTCAGCTTCTGGTGAGCCATAATCTATCGGCTTTTAGTGAGCTATACTATCTATCTTCAGCTTAGGATGAGCCGTCCTAATTTGATTGGACCTTATAGATTGTCACGCCCCAATCCTCCGAGCACGTGTCCATCCCTTTATGGTCGATTATATAGCAACGTCTCAGGACACAGCACCAACCCATTCCTTTTTAATGCACATGCAGAAGCAAATTACTAAACCCCTGACAACGACACAACGGGATAGAAAAATAGGGTCATAATTTTCAAATCAACACAATATTAAAAACCGCAATCTGGTTTACAAACAAAGGACAACTCAGGGGTTTAAGTACATGAAGTCTATCTTCAAAAGAACTTCTGAGGCATCCATGCCCCTGACCCTTCCGTCTCAAACTTCGAGTTCTTTATCCTAGGGACCTAAAAATGTTATCTCACAACTGAGTGAGATAATGTTTTAGCAAGTCCACTCCCTAAGACCCGACTAAGAAGCAAATACGCCCTGAGGGCTGCCTAGGCACAAACACGAGTCATACGACTTACCTTAACCTCAATTCCCTCCTGCAAGTCAATACAGTTCAAATAACCATCCAATCAATCACTTCATAAATCTATTCATCCCCTTAGATCGAATCATCGATCAATCGACTCTATTGATTCCATGCCATCGAGACTAGACCTCAATTCCCTCCTGCAAGTCAATACAGTTCAAATAACCATCCAATCAATCACTTCATAAATCTATTCATCCCCTTAGATCGAATCATCGATCAATCGACTCTATTGATTCCATGCCATCGAGACTAGTCCTCAGTCATCTCAATCAATACTATCTATAAAATATGTTCATAGTCAGGACTGCTCACTCTAAGTTGATATATAAATAGTATAGCTCACCAAAAGCTGTCATAGATAGTATATTGTTCGCTTTAAGTTGACATATCCCCTGTAAGCCAATATAGTATACTAATAATGCTTACCAGAAGCTGTCAGGTATACTGCTCGCTCTAAGCTGACATATCAGAGCCCATAGGTTGATATAGTATATTGGTATACTGCTCACTGTAAACCAGTGATTGGTGATTTTGCAATTAATTATTAAAATTAAATAAATTTAGGAATAAATTCCCAAAATTGCAAATCATACATAATCAGCACAAATTAAAGCTCAATTAAATAAACATATCACACCATTGCAATTAGCATAAAATTTCGGTTACCAACTACGCCGATCTAATTTCCGGAAAATAAATAATTACATAAAATAATTAATAAATGACAATAATTCACACTTAGGCCTATAAAGCCTAATAAAAAGCCGAGAAAAGCCTAGAAAATTTCCAAACCACTCTAGATAAATACTAGAACGTGTCTAGGTCCTAATTGCACTAAACTAACCATCTAACATGCAATATCAGCTAATTAAATCTCTCATCTAATCTAACTATCCACCTAATCAATACTTAGTCTAAACTAATGAACCCTTAAACGTCATTAACTTGCTAAGTAGGGATTAGTGAGTTAAACTCACTGGATTTGCTATCCGACTGGACCGTGACGACGGTGACACGACAACGGCCAATAAATTCCAAAGCAGCGGCACCAACGGGGGCTCAGAACGAGCCGAAAACGACCTCACAAGCCCACGGTTGAGCTAGGTTTTCTGCTTCCATGTTGTTGGCCTTGCTAGTCGGTCCAAATAGGTTGAACTCTCCTCGGTTCGGGGTTGAGATGCGGGTTGAACTGGATGCGACGAGGGTTGCTCAATCAGTGCTGAGCTTGGCTGACTTGAGGAGCACCAAAAGGGATAAATTCAAGCTAGCTTCATTGTTGGAAGAGAAAACAAGATTGAGGTACTTCATGTGGATGTCGAGCTCAAGCGGGCAGAGGAAAAAATAAGATGCTGCTTTAGATGTGAAGGGCAGGAGGATTGCATCGCTGGTAGAGGGAAGGACACGCGGACGCATTTGGTTTCATTGACTGGCGGGCTGCTCTGCAAGTGGAGATGGCAGAGAATGTGCAGCTAAATTCTTCGACAAAACCGAGAGCAAGAGAGGAGGGATGAGGGAGATGCTTCAGTCGCCTCATGTGAGACAAATGGAGAGAGAGAACGGATGAAGAGGGAAGGAAATGAAAGTAAATGGAAGACCGAAGGTGGAAAAACAGTTGGCAAAAAGAAGAGATAAGAGGGACAGAGGGTGTCGGCCAAGAGGGGGCATGCAAATGAGAGAGAGTCGGTCAAAAGGGAAAGAACGTGAAGAAAATGAAGAAAAGAAAGGGAGAGAGAGAGAGAGAGAGAGAGAGAGAGAGAGAGAGAGAGAGAGAGAGAGAGGCGTGGCGTGAGTGAGTCCGAAGGAGGAGGGGGGAGAAAAAGTTTAAGATAAAATGTCCTATAAGTATTCAATCTTGGTCCCACAACCTTCCATTCAATCCAATTTGCTCTCCAAAAAAATTCCCATGCTAAAATACTTGATCCTCACTTGCTTTCTTGCACCATATTTCCCCCAAAATAACAAGTCTTGGGTAGTGAAAATGGTCATTTCTCTTAATTCCCAATTCTAATTCCTTTTTACCAAAGTCCGATTTCTTAACAAATCTCTCCGATTGACGTCCAACTTTGTCGAAGAAAAAGCCCACACAACTTCTGTTCACCAAGCAGTTCGCACAGGAGACCAAAAATCCCTTCGATTTGGCCAATCCGAATTTCCATTATGTTACCGAATCGTCTGAATCGATTTTCCGTGAAAATCCCAAACTCATCAAAAATTCCTTGAAAGATGAGTCGACATTCCCAAAATGACTCATGACGACAAGACTTTCATTTTCTGAAATTAGGTTCAAATTTGCAGTTAATTTCAATCAAACGTGATTTTAATGTGACATAATCTACCGAGTAGCTTTTAGGAATTTTTGGTTCAATTGACCCGTAGTCAATTTTCTTCGAGCCACACGTACCTTTTTGACACATTGGTGACTCTTGGTTGTCATGAAAATCTCAAGGTATCAAATATGGTCACAAGGCGCCAAAACAACAGAAAAATCAGTCTAGTGCCAATCGACGAGAATTTTGCAAATTAGTATAATCACTTACGTTTAGCCACACATCTCAGTCAAACTAACCTATCTCTGATCTTTGATCGATTTTTAACTGTGCCGTAATAACCCTTCTAGACTAGCACGGTCAAGCAGTCGATTCCTGGTCGAATTATCAAGTCTATTGCATTTAAAATCCCTTAACAGTTTCACCTAATAGGCTAGTTATCTCATGAGTGGCCATTTCAGGGAAAAACACTATAATTGCGTTGATGAAAGGCCTGACTCATTCAATTGAAAATAAACTGAATTTTATGGATGTCACATAAATAGTATTGAATGGGTCAACCGAGAGATGGTCTTGATGACATGGAATCGACTAAGTCAATTGATCGATGATTTGATCGGCTTGATGATTTAATTGAGTGAAGATATTTGGTGAATATATGAATTATACTGACTTGTAGGAAGGAACTAAGGCAAAGGTAAGTCCTCTGACCTATGCTTGTGCTTAGGCAGCTCTTTGAGCGTATTTTCTTCATAGTCGGGGCTTAGGGGGTGAACTCGTTGAGACGTCATCTCACCCCATTATGAGATAATATTTTCAAGTCCCTAGATGGAAGCTCCTCCTAAGCATTTTGGTCAGCTGAAGAAGTTCACAAAATAGAGGTCTTACATTCTGCAGCATGGGAGCTCTAGCACTTAGACCTATGAGCTGGTAAGATCTATGGTTTGGGTTGATGTGGGTCTACCCCACAAGGTACCCATCGATACAGATCATGGTATCGTCAAGATCGTAATAGTCAGAAAGAGGGCCCTATACCGGAATTTGAGATACCTCTGTATGTGCTGGAGGTTGCTTTTGGGAAAGGCACAGCAAACCCCCCTGGAGGTTCGGTGGTTGACCTGGTAGACTTGGATCTTGCAAATCCAGGAACTCTGATGTACTTAGCTGAAGGCTTAAATGAGAGTGAGGAGGTGGAGGAAGAGTTCTGTAGTTTTATGAAAGCCCCATTGTTTTACAAACCTTGTTTGTATATATATCGAATAGTTGTATAAGACTTGACTGATATGTATATATAAGCGGGTTGTGGTTTGAAAATTTTATGGCCCTACTTTCCTATCCCATCTTGTTGTTTTATAGGGAGTTTTTTTATTCACTTACACATGCGCATATTAAAATGAATGGGTCAACGATGCGTCTTGAGACGTCCCTATTTAATCGACCGCAGTGGGATGAGCACGCGCTCGGAGGATCGGGGCGTGACATTGTTTGATAAAGTTACTTGGTAAGGTAGCATGTTAGCTAAGTTGAAGGTAAGTTAGTATGAACATATGCATATAATCGAGGAAAAGTAACTACTGATCTACCATCGATATTGTGGTGCGTGAGATGTCTGCATGTTTGATTCAATGACAAGTGATCCTCCTAAATAAGGATCAGTGATTTAAATTCAATGACAAGTGATCCTCCTAAATAAGGATCAGTGATTTAACTTACTAAGTCTTCGACTCACCACTTATCTTTCAGGTCTGTAGGTATAGAAGTCTTACGTCAATTTTGAGAGCTGCAATCACATTAGAGGAGATAAGAAAATTTCAGTGTGATGTAAAAGGGAAAGAGGGTCCGTAGAAAAAAAAAAGGCTTGTAAATGTACTTTTGTGATATAGGTGGTGTGTTCTATGTGATGCATGTCCAAATCTTCCAGTTGTTCTTTGTTTGGGAAGTTTATTTGCTCACATTTATACATGTGCCTATTAATAAGATCAAAAAAAAAAAAAAAAAAAGACGGCGATGAGCCCAGGGCGTCACGAAAATAACTCTTGCCGCTCATGACCTTGGAAATGGATTTGGGGTTATTACACTTCATATGCAATTGGTGGCCGCATATATGTCACTCTCTCTTTATGTTTTTTCTTCAAATAGCCGATTATGCACAAATATAACAAGGATTACGCTGATTACTTCCCTCTCTTCCACATGATCGAAAGATTTCAGGATATTGCTTTTCAAATTCACCTCAATCTCAATGTCCATGGACTTGGCCAAATAAAAATTTCATGTCAAGCTTAGTCTAATCTCATTAGATTAAAGCTTATAACCATCAATGAAAATGCAATAATATAAATATATGTATGACAAATGCTCTTGAAACTATATGCTATGTGATTTAATTTAATATCTTTTTAAGGGTTAAATTTTGGTACTTAAGTTTTTATGCAATAAATTGCCAATTTAGGTGTCAACAAGAAAGAAAACTAGAGAACTGTATCTTGTTTTTTATTAGGTCCTTTAACTTTTTAAGTGCAACACAAGGAAGTACCCTCTTTTCTCCATCCTTGTAGCTTCCCAAATTTTGTATTGGCTCTATGGTAGAGCTAGGAAGAAATTAATTCCACGCTATATTAGTATCCTAGTTGATCTTGAATCAACATTTGATACATTCAATGGTAAAGGTATGCAATGAAGTACCCTAGAAGTCTAACCTCTTTGCTTGGAATCTTTCTCGTAATCTTTATGTTTAGGTATCATAGATGGAAACTTGCACTGTGGTAGTTAATTTCTTTGGACTTCTCTAGGAATAGATATCGTGCTAAAATAAACAAGCTTTAGAAAAAGATGAAGCCACTAAGTAGAAAATAATCAGCAAATAGATCCATTGGAATAGCAATAAATCACGATTACATGGCACTGGTCAATATCAGGATTAATTCCATCCATAGGGAATAATGTTCAACTAGATTAAATGAAGACCATACAAAACAACCTTGGAGTTATACCCATCCTAGTTAAGCATGTAAAAACACATCTAAAAGCACAAAAAAAAAAAGGTAACTTCCACCAACTCATGACAACTTAACTACTTCAAAAAAACCATAGTAATATTAATTGCACAGGCATTAAGATCAATCCTTGCTATCTAGCCTCCTTGAGCTTGTGCCATTTCAATACTTCTGCCTGTCTCCGTTTCAGTTCTCGTCCTTGCTTCAGTTGTCCCAGTTGCGTTGGACATCCATGGTAAGATTTTGCCGAAGGACCACCATAGCTCCTCCAAGGTTTTTCCTTTTGTCTCCGGCATGACATGGTAGACGGCCACACCCCCTAAGATCGACATAGTCATGAATATGAAGGCAACCTTGCCGAGGGTGATTGCCTTGTATAGTGGTATAAACATAATTGTGAAGATTACATTCATCCCTCGATTCACGGCGACTGCAGTTGCGTGCCCATGGGCACGCAACCTCAATGTGAACACCTCAGAACTATAGATGGACGTAATTGGGCCTACGCCAATTGCATAGAATGCTACGTAAAATACAAATGAGGCAATACTAGCTATTGCTAACCATGAAAGGAAGCCATTGCGGTCGATGCTGACGAGGCATGTACCAAGTACCCCGAGTGACAAACTCATCCCCCCCAGACTAATCAACATCAAATTTCGCCGCCCATCCATGTCTAGGCGAAAGATTGGGATAAGGATAGGCAAGGTTTTCGCCATGTGGACTATGATGGGCAAGAACATTTTCCAATTGGTAGAGGTCAAGCCCGCCTTTTCATAAATCCGCGGGCTATATAGTAGCATGGTCTCAACTCCACATGCTTGTTGGATCACGTTAATCCCTACTGCACACAATTTCATATGCCAAGTTACCAAAGTAGGGTTGTGGAGTTCTCGACGCATGGATCCCTCAAATTTGTCAAGTGCCTCCATGATTTCGGCAAGCTGGCGGTCAGCCTCTACATCAGAGTTATAAGTTCGAGTTAGGACTTGCTTTGCGTCATTCCTACGGCCTTGCATGGCGAGCCACCGCGGGGATTCTGGCATGACGCGGATTCCAATGGTGAGCAAGACTGATGAGAGTGTTCCAAGGCCAAACATTAAAAGCCACCTGTGATTGAGCACAAGCATAGGGATAGTATAGTTGCATGCAATGCCAAGGAGGGTACCGAGGTTGATGAAGACCTAAACGACCAAAGCAAGTAACAAGAAAATGATCATTAAACATGAAAAAAAGAAAATAATGACTAATAAATGAATGAAAAATGTGATACGCAATTAAAAAAAACAACTTGCCTCGGGAAACGAAGTGAGCAAGCCGCGGAATATGGCGGGTGAGATTTCTGCAATATAAACAGGGGCGATGGTGAGTGCCAACCCAATGCCGACCTGGCTAATGGCGCGGCCCCCCAATAGTAAAGCATTGTTGGGGCCCAACCCCATGAGTAGCATTCCCACAAAAAAGAAAGTGCTGGTCAACTTGATTGAGCTGCGGCGACCAATCCAATCAGCAATCCCCCCTGCCATTGCTGCCCCTAGCACTGAGAATGAATTAATGATCCCTGCCTGGAAGTCTACGTGCTCCTCGGTTATTCTTCTATCTTTTTTTATATATGCCGGGGCCTCACTCATCACCCCTATGACTATCATTAAAAAAATGAAAATATTATGTCATAACTAAGTTCCATGTCAATCTTAGGCATATGAATAAAATTAAAAAATTGAAACTGAAAAATATCTGCCCTATGTTACAGTTGGATGACTAACCAAGACCAAATAAGAGAGAGGCAATGGACGCTCCCATGGCGCATGAAATGGCGTAATTGGTAAGGATCAGTGGAGGATTTTCAATGGACTCACGTGGGAGGGTGTTGATGACTACGTCTGTCGATCTCTGCAAAGTCAATTGTCGGCATATATAGTATTAAAAATGTTGACAATATGATACTTAGGAAAACCAATATTGTTATACCTCTTGAATACTACCAAGAAGATGATGCTCAGACTCTACCGAGTGTCGCTCGGTAAAGTCTACCGAGCGTTGTCTCCTAGAAGACGAAGACGAAGCCATCGAACTAGAGCTTCGTCTCCTAGGAGATGATGGCACCGACTTGGAGCTTCGATGGCTGGAGGTGGAATCATGCGAAGAGGCCATTGAAAAAGTGTGAGCTTTGATCTTTCCCTTAAACCACCTGGAGAGAGAGAGAGAGAGAGAGAGAGAGAGAGAGATTTAACTCAGATATGCATGTAAATGTTATAGGAGCATGTGAGCACTTCAAAGCCAAAAATTACAGAAGACTCGTGCAACTAACTAGGAAGAAGCACTAAATTACCAAAGGGCTTTGGGTGACTAGGGATGGCAATTTACCCCAGCCAGCTTATGTCCACATTGCTCGCCCTTAAATTTTTTTATTCAACTACTACTTGAGAATCACTTTTTATTTAACCTTTTTTCTGGGATTAGGAAAACCATGTGATGTTAAATCCAAAATAATCATTTGAATTAAAGTTAAGTTTATGATAAATGTGGGGACAAAGCCAACTACACAGTAACATAAAAGAATAAGAATTGCAAGAAGTTAAAAAGAGGAAAGAAAGAAGCATACTTACAATGGGTTGGCGAGACGGAGTTTTAATCACATAGACATGCGCATGACTTTGTGAGGTTTCAATGCCTAAATAGGTAGGGTGCACTATAGGCTTAAGTCTCCCATCTCAACCAAATAATACGCCCTCCCCAATGTCGCAAACTGCGGGTGGGTCGGACCTATTTCTTTCGAGGAGATGAGCGGGATCGAGAATGATTGTCCCATTGGCGCAAACTGCGTATGGTCCAATCAATCCTCGACACCTCCTAAGGGTTCCCTCAGAGTGTAGTCGGGGTTTGACCACAGGTTGTGTGTGCAAACGTGTAGTGTTAGAACATGTATAAAAGCAAGCACAACAGTTTATATCCAAACAGCACTTCAAAGTCATCCACATAATCATTCATTCCTTGCACCAACCTACAAAACAAAGTGGAACAAAGACTCCACCTCTTATTACTCCAACCTACGCCAACATTTAACACGAGGTTAGTGGACATACCTCACCTTCTCAAATGCATTACCACGAAAACACATTAGATAACACATAATTAAGTTAATTAGGCCTAAGTCCTCAAGTCCTGAATGGCATCGCCGGGTTGTCGCGACCTAGCCCCTCTCACGAGGGAGGGAGCTTTTGTCAAGTTTAAGGGTATCGTCAACTTTGGGCCGATGGCCTTCCATTGATTTGGGATCAACCAAACACATATCCAACAGGACATCGAGCATTCAAATTTTTAATCAATTAAGCCTATATTTTGACTAAGAAGTTGTCATTAGTCTTTTATGGGATTGGCTAGAAACCCAATAAGATATGGAAGGATATCTTACTATTTATGCAACCAGAGATGTTGAACTCGGAAACTTGATTATGTTAGCCCTAAGGCTAATGCCCTTTCAGTCAATTACAATCACAATAGAAAATACACAAGCATCCTAAATTGTCCCTAAAAAGGAAAGCAAGATAAAACAAAATAAGAATCCCTATTGTAAAGCCCTAATGCTATATTTAGTCATCCGGATTTCTAACAAGGATGGGACTTAATAAAATAGGATATGAAATTCTAGGATTTTTCTATATCTTATTCATTGTTTGATGAATTATAGTATTAAAGTTTGATATATTTACATTATACCATATAAATTTTTTTGGTATAGACGGCATGTGTAAATGAACCCAAAAGGTCATAAATGGAGCTGGTGAAAATCTCTCGCGACACTATTCTCTAATTTATTTTTATTTTATTTTTCCACTCTTTTTTAATTATTTTCTTTGTTATTTTTTTCCCCTTCCATCATTCTTTAATAAAATTTATTAAATAGCAAATTATACTAATATACCTAAAATACAAAAATACCCCAAATATAGGAAAAATATAAATATATTTATATATAGATTGAATGTATATTATAATATAGAATTAAGTCCAATATATAAATAAATAAGATTAAATTAAAAAATAAATTTTGAATTTTAAGTTCTTATATTATAATTCAAGTATTATTTATATTGAAATATAACTTAATTTTGTTAATTTGATAAGTTTGTTATTCGAGAAAAATAAGTTTCCTATTTTAGACATAAGAAATCCTATCCACCTTTATCCCACATCCCCGATTTTATAATTTTATCTGGCTCATATCCCTCTTAAATCTGAATGTATCTTGTCCTGAAAAAGTACCAAATGTAAGATAGGATAAATCATATCACATCCTAAATTTTATCTCAATGCCAAACACAACCTAAAGGTTTATCTAATTTTAGATTTTAGCAATGTTAAGGGGTTTTCCAATTTTTCTAGAATTTTTTTATTTTTCATAATTTTCTCAATTGTAATGATTTTTCTATTTTTATTATTTTTTGGTTTTTTTCTATTTTTAATGATTTTCTGAATATTCTAGATTTTTAATAATTTTTTATTTTCCAATTTACTCGAACGTCATCTCCAGGAAGATGCTTTCGAGCTCCTTTATTAGGAATATTACTACCTAAGAATGACGACATAGTCCTTATACATAGACAGACTTGGAAATGTCTTTTGTTGATAGGTAAACAAAATAGGGAATTACAATAATTGAAAAAAGCTTAAGAATGCAAAAGAGAGGTACTTCTTTTGCTCTAATTTATCCATACCATTTTGAGGTAATTGATAGATGATGTATCGCAAAAGGCATTCAAGCTCGATCTATAAAAAATCACACCACCACTCCTATATAGGCCCAATAACTTCCAAACATTACAGATACAAATCAAGTTGGAGATAAAAACATAAGCAGACTAAGTATAATTAAAGCCTAAGGATGTAAGTAAGTTTCACAAGAAACAAAAGGCTATTCAAGTGTTATAAAGAACTGACAATTGTGCGTTTCCTTTAAAAAATTACAAAAAAAAAATTATATGTGAATTTACATGTTGACCTATATTTTGAAAAAAAAAATTGAGTCAAAAAAATCCAATAGCGCGAGGTGCTAAATTTGAAATAAAAAAAACTATAAAAAGTTAAAAGTGAATGTTATTCCCCGACCAAAAAGAAAAAAATGTTACTCCAAACTGACCCAAAAATGTTACTGAGAAATAAAAAAGATTGCATCCATTAGCTTGCAAGTTACTCAAAAAGGGTCTTAGATTAACATCAAACGGCAAACCAAGAAAGTACAATGGCCACCGAGACCTCTAATTTCACGCTAAAATTGATTATTGTTCCTACAACTCAATATTCTAAAGCAATTTAGGAGGCCGAAGGAATCTAGACCCCTATTCTGGATTTCTATTCTCAATTAATCAACATGCTAAGTTGCCCTTCTCTCACGCTGAAGAAAAATAGCACAACTCTTAACATGAATCAAATCATTTACCCAATAATTTGGAACCAAGAAGAAAATATATAAAAGCACATGCAAGAAACCATATGACTGTTCTTTTTGAGCTCTTTTATAGACACGGCAAATCATGAAAGATCAAATTAGAACTAGTACAAAGAAAGAAAACTCACAGTTCCTTCTAACACTTTCAGTAATGCCTATTGGACACCCTCCCCTGAAATGTCTCGGCGAGTATTTACGTAGCCTGCACGTTAGTCCTGCTTAGGTAAGTATGAGCTCCAGATACTCTATGTCTTGAACAAAAAATGATTCAGTTAGAGTACCTTCTTTGTTATTTTATCAACTTCGTCTATGTAAACAATACCTTGCTGTGCTGCCTCCACATTGAAAGCAGCCGCCTAAAGGCCATAACATAAGTTGGAGGTCAATAAACATATTGAAAAGGCATGCCATGAGCGGCAAGAAATTACTTCAAAATCTTAAACTATATTTGAATACTGTCAACATGAATGCATGTGTATACAATGGCAGATAGCATCTTCACCCCTATCGCTAAAACCCACCTAAATGGTACGTCAGACACAACTAGCAATACATGACAAATATTCACCTCAAATCTGGTCCTGCAAATTAGCAGAAACTTGCAAAGAAGCTTTACTGTCATATTGCACACAAGGATATTGCACGAAAGGATGGGCGACTTTGACCCTTCAACCAAAAAAATCAATAAATAAAAGAAAGAAAAACTCTTCAATCATCCTTTATGGAGTTTGCAACTCATAAATGGTGCGCGTAGAGGAAATTATTGCAGAAAACTTATGAATTGAAGTTAAAGTGCAGAATGAATCTTATATTTTCACACCCTCGATACTTCGAGTTAATGAGTTCAGTATTAATTGCCTTTCGCACGACATCACTAGAGTGAATTTGAAGGAAATAGAATAACAATGCACAAACAAGATCCCGGACGTTCTCTTTCAGCACGTAAGAGGACTCATTATTAGTTAAAGGATAAGCAAGCCAAGAGTGGCTGGGATTCTAATTTAAAATGAGATTGTGGGTCCAAATTGACGCCAAAAAGGCTGATTGATGTGGCCCTTATCAGTACTGTGACAGCAAACCTTGTCTCTATACCTAAAGATTATGACAAAGAAAGAGAAAGCATCCACCATGAATGGAGCCTAAGAAAATTTTAATCCTGCAGTAACTTCTAGTTCCAAAACTTCCACCTAATACCGGAATTAGACAATTTATCTAGCAGATTCCAAGCGAATCTCTCACAGCGTCACCTCAAAACGGACAGAATCAAACTCGCTCCACATGCACATCAAAGCACGATCCAAAACCACACAATTAAAGGCCACGGCACAGATCCAAAACCTCCATACGTTAGACGACACCGGATTCTAGCGATCGCACAGTAGCAAAGCAGGGGGAGAATCGGGAAGAGAGAGAGAGAGAGAGAGAGGGAGAGGGACCTTGGAGTTGATGAGGATAGACGGATGTCGAGGATGCTCTTGCGAGTACTCCAACGGTGCTTTCAGCCTGTTGACAATCTTGTTGTTAACGGATTGCGCTATGCTCTTGGCTGAAAAAGGGCGTTGCCCGAGTCAACGTATCTCTCCCCTTACAAACCGATTCGTTCGACGTAACAAACGGAGAGTCAGTACAATAGATAAAGAAATAGATTAATAGCTAGTTCCCTTCTAATAGATTAAAATCGGAGTTGGTAAGAGGTCATTTATTTGTATTATAGAAAATAATGGCAAATGTAATTTAACAATAATAATAATAATAATAATAATAATAATAATAATAATAATAATAATAATAATAATAATAATAATAATAATAATAGCAATAATAATAATAATAATAGCAATAATAATAATCATAATAATCATAATAATCATAATAATCATAATAATCATAATAATTTTGTTTAAAATTTAAGTAAATGAAAAACTTAATCTGAAATGAAAGATAATACATGTCCTTACTTTTCATCTTCTACTAACTCGGCATAATTGTTGACAGGCCATGGTGTCGAGATCGATTTGAAATTTTTCCCAGTGCAATGATTCAAAAATTAATCAAATCACAAGAGTTCGCTTAATTTATTTAGCTTTCAGTTGGATCCGGTAAATTATGAGTTCAAGTTACAGCATCTTCGACATTTGATGTCGAGCTACATTGTAAATTATGGTTGATGCATCAGCTCATTCCTGATTTGGTTTGATGGAGTGCTACCAACCATAGACATAGGCATTGGTGGTACGTACGACATTTGATGTCGAGCTACATTGTTAATGTGGACGGGTTAATTGCACAAAGCTAAATTCACGATTGGCGGCTTTGAAGTATAGGCTTCAGAAACAATGGACGAATGTTGAGGGCAAATATAATTTTCCATTATTTTTCCCTTGGCAATGCTCTTCGGTCGATTCAATCGTTATCACGTCAGAACTTATTTTTCTAGCATTTTGAGGTTTGTGATTGCACACACGACTAACTACGAAAGAAAGATAAATGTGAGAAAAATTCATCGAGATGTATACAGAAATAAAGAAAATAACTAAACAAAAGTTAGGGGAGAAAAGAGATATTAATGAAAAATCGTAATTTGATGAAAATTGTGATAATGATTGAAATAACAGAAAATAACAATGCCAAATCCTGAGAGGAACAGACAGATAGTACGAACAGATAGTAGGTTTTTACAATCTATGGTAATAATCATCAAGAATAACCTAATTCAACTATATTTTCCACCGAAAGTGTTTCTTGAAAGTCTTGGAAAAAATTTTCATTTAATAAGTTTATTAAAACCATGAACTATAGGAAATTTATTTCAGAAATTTAAATGCCTCTTGACCCATCATGGAGTACTCATGCATGGTCCAAGGTCCCTATTATGTCCCTCGCTGCCGGTTGATGACTTAAAAGTTAATCGCTTGTTGTAACCGATGGTGTCACATTGACTGTTCACGATTGTTTGCTTAATCCCACTGCTCCAATTATGAGAATCGGTATTCGTCTTCACCCTAGACTTGATCATCTTTAACCTGGTGAAAACGTAGAAGCTTTCCTCCAAATTCACATCAAAGATCTCTTACTGATCATCATCGCCGTAAATGTCGACCTTAGGCAAAACAGGAGGAACGGCCTGTAATTTGCCTTGCCTTCCACCTTCTTTGTGACGTAATGGAAGAAGAGGTCTTTCTCAGAAGGGAAAAATTGGCAACTGATCAGATACCCATCCATCGGTTTTATTTTCTTTCTCTCCATCTCTATTCCCACATAAACTCTCTATCCTCTAGAGTACTACTAATTAATCTGCGTAAGAATATGTTTTTCAAGTGCTTGGACAGGCGATGTTGACGCACTTAAATAGAAGTGACTTTTGATCGTGATAAATAGAGGGATACCCCGCCAATACTCTATATGAAATTTTGAATAGATCACAAGTTGTCCTTAATTTATTTATTTTTGGTGAAGTTAAGAGATAAGTTGTCCCTAATTTTATGCACTTAAATCTTGGTTTTTTCCAAATGTTAGCAGCATAATGTGATCGACACATCAGTATGCTGCACATCCTTGATAAAGGATGCCTACATGGACATTATTTGTTTTCGTGGATGTGATACTTTAATGAAGGATTATTCAACATTGTTTACTATTCCTCGATAAACCCATTTTAGAGATTGGAAAAGGGTAGGTGACGGTGCGGTTAGATTCCAAAATCCAATTTTATAAAATTAAAATTGGAAAATCTTCACCTTAACTTTTTTCAAGGAAACTTGTTAACTTGTTTAACTGGTTTCCTTCAAAAAATTAAAATTGGAAGATCTTATCTCGTGGGATTTCCCCAAATCCCATGAGATTCCTTCATTTGAGGAAAAAAGACAAGCAAATAGATAATTTTGGAATAAATCAATACCAATATATATATAATCACAAACAGAACAATCACTAGCAAAAATAAATAGATAGGCTACGTTTGGTTGTATGGAATTTTAACAAAAATGAGATTGGATAGAAAAGGATATGAAATTCAAAGATTTTTCTACATCTAATCCACTGTTTGATAATAAAATTAGATATATTTACATCATATCATGCATATTATTTGGTATAAATAATATATCAATACAAATGAACCAGAAATTTTACTAACAAATATGGTAAAAATCTCTTGTGACACCGTTGTTTACTTTTTTTATTTGCTTTTTTTATTTTATTCTTACCAAAAAAAATTCTCCCTTTTTTCAATTAATTTCTTTTTTAATTCTCTCTTCCCCTACCATCATTCTCTTTTAAAATTTTATTGAAATTGTAAATTGTTATAATATATCTAAAACGTTAAATTACCAAAAATATGTAATAAATATAAATATATAAATATATTTATATATTGAATTTATAAGATAGAATTAAATTCAAATACATAAATAAAAATAAGACTAAATGAAAAAAATATTTATTTTTTTTATGTAGAATTTTTTTATATTATAATTCATGTATTATTTTTATTAAAATATCATTTTTATTTTTAATCTAACATGTTCTAGAAAAATAACTTTTCTATTGTGGATATTATAAATCTTATTCACTTTATCCCACCTCCCCCATGAAATTATTTTTTATCTAATATATATTCTTCTTGCATTCTAGTATCCTATCTTGAGTAGGCATCAAACACAAAATATGATAAATTTTATCCTAACTACCAAACGTAGCTTTGAAGCCAACTTTATTCAATATTCAATTCATATGAATCAAATTGCTACAAAATTGTAAGAAATAGTGGCTTTGAGACTGATAACGAAATCCTAGTGACCCCTCATTCTTTTCATTATAATCAATTTGCTACAAAAGGAGTCTCTAGTGACTAGAATTAAGGCTAGTGATGTTGGTAGCACATGACCACATGACACTTGAACATACGTCATCGTAACTTATGGATTAGAAATTAATTTTGTAGTACAATAATTTTCTTCAAAACAAAACAATAATAAGTACAATAATGATTTATTTCCATTGCGTAACCAAATCTGAGCCAGCTAACCCTTCTAGACTGTCTCGATCCGCTCACCGCAGCCGTCGTTCCTTCACCGGGACGCGCGATTTCCTTTAGTTGCGTCACTGCAAGCGCGCAAATGGAGAAGAGACCAACGCGAGCAAAGGATTTGCAAATTCGGATGGGCTAAAAAAGAAATAAAACTAGGCCTTAAAGAAAAAGAAAATTGAGCCTGAAAAGATAAAAGAAGCTGGGCCGAAAATTTTACTAGAGAAAATGGTCTAAGGATAACTGGCCCTCACGATTTTTTATATTATTATATTTTTCTTTATAAAAAAAATTCCCTACCCTCATTATTTTTGTGGCCCTAATTATTCATGCTTAATACTACTGCGCCTTTTTTTCCTTTTATTTAACAAAAATAAGGTGTCAACAACATCACACCAATAGTACGCACATTATTTCTATGCCAAGATTCTCGACTTACTTATCAATTTAAGGTAGTTACAGGTGATAGTAATGGGCTGGTTTTGTTACATGCTTTATCAGTAGTTCCCTCTATTAATCAATTTCCGTAAAAACACAGGTCAAACAATTTTTAAACATTATGCAATCCTTTTATTGTTTTAAGATGATTGTTTTGCTCGCAATGCTCATTCATTTTGTTGTAATTAAATAGGGTCTTATTGATCGTCAAGGGAGTGAAATTGTGCCATCCGCGCCACCTAATCTGTATGATGAATTCCTTGGAGAGGATCAACATCCTCCTTGGAGAACAGTAGCGCTTCGAGTAGCAGTATCGGTAGCATGATGGGTGGTGTTGTTGGGCCAAATACTGGCTGGAAACTATTCAATGAAAGCGGCTCTTTGAATGAAAAGGTTGGGGTCATATTAGTCACCCATTAAACTGCTCTGGTGGTATGAAGTCCTCGGATAATAGCCAAATTCCGTGGACTTGTAAACTTCGTTACAGTTCTTAATTCATCTTGGACGTTGATTCGTCATGATGTTTTGGATTTGAATATCTTCGTTGCAGGTAAGACTCAATCTTGCTTTAAAAGTTTATGCAACATTGTCTAGGCCCGATGGTGATCAGGAGGGTCCATGCCAAATACTACGTGGAAGTGTGTGCTGCAAGCATATAGTTCTCCTGATGACACGAATTCATCCAATGTTTAATTTTAAAGGTGTGCTTTTGCAGAAAGTGCTCTCGAAGCAGCCACCAAACGAGTCCCATTGCTCGCTATTGCCTGGGATCAAACAGCTAAAGTTGCTAAGCTAGTCAACTCTGAACTGAAAGTTTGTGGGAAGTGGCCTCTTGATAGCTCAGCCTTAGGAGTCGCCTGGTCAGATGACCAGGTTTGTGCCACATGTTCTTGGATTTTAACTCTCCACTGGGGAAGAGTTTTCATGACAACGTGAACAGTGTTGGCGACCAAGGGCTTTGTATGTCTCAGATGCTCGTGGTACTCACAGTTAATGGATAGCTTTGGCTATGATGCACCAGATAAGTTTTGCTGTCGACGGTCCTGCTGGAGATGATCTCGTGGAGTATCGTACACACTTACAGTAATTTGTCTGGAAACCCTGAGAAAGCTTATCACAAGTCTATGGGTGTGAGGGCAAGAATTCTTGAACCTGTATATCTTGTTGTTTCACACCTCCTTCGAGGAAAAGGATTCAGGTTTCACGGAAAGCAGGTGGGTGGACGGGTGCCTTGAACATTGCTATTACACCCTGTATGATGGCCAAGCTTATGGGATCATTGACCTCCCCAGGACACTGCAAACTGTTCAAGATGCCGTAATGCCTTACCCGGTACAGTTGCTTCTTTCGTATGTGTCGCGACCTAATTTTCGAATGCACCACCTAAAACTAGGTTCATGGACTGCTAAGTTTTTACACTTAGCTCGGGCTCTCCCAAGCTCATATCAATTCGCGACTTAAGTCTAAATTTTTAAACATGCGAGAGGTTATTATCTAGGAGTCGCCACTAATCGGTTTAGGATAGGTCGATTAGACACCTAAGTAAAATAAATTGAGATTTATTTTACTCCTACGAACTAGAGACTGAGGGTACGGGGACTTGGTTACACTAGATTTCTCTAATATCCTTTCGGTACCTTTTCTTTTTAATTTTTCAAAATGTTTTTGCAAGCAGCTGATTTATTTTAACCTAAATTACTATCATGCAAATGTGGTGACCACACGGGTGCTCATCCATTATTAAAGCATTCAAATAATAATAAATAAATTGCATCACACAAAGCAAGCAATCATTTTTTTGGATTTTCTTAAAAATTGGAGTTCTTTTATAAAAATGCATTTTTTTTAACTAAATGACTTAATCCTATTAATATGCAAATTTTAATTAAATGGGTCTATTATGCAAATTAATTAACATGCACCTCATGACCTAATTTTAGTAATGAACAAATTTTGATTAAATGCCTCTATTATGCAAACTAGTTAACATGCGCCTAGTATTTTTGCAATTTTTTTATTGGAATTCAGAATTTATGAAAACCCTAATTAATCTATCTAAAAAGGGATAATTTTCTAATTTATTCTAGGGATTAATTTGACTTAAACCCTATCCTATCTTAGAAAACTATTTTTTATTTTAAAAAAGAGGATGAGAATATGAAAATGTGCCAATTATATCTAAAACCCTAAAACGGCCATTTACGTCTAATCCTAACTTATTTTTTAAAAAATCTAAATATGCAGTCCTAAAAGTATTATTTAAAAATGCAATACTAGAAATATAATCCTAAAAATTTGATTAATTAAACCTACGTGTCTATTATATTAAACCCTAATGTCCTATATGCTCATGCAATTTTTTTGAATATTTTGATTTTTTTGATTTTTTAGTTTCTTTTTAGTTTTTTTTAAGCTTAATAATTGTTAAATTAGGGTTAAATCTAAACAATTAATATAATCACTAAATAAAGGATCAAAATAATTGAAAAAATAACCTGACGTCTCACAGGTTAAATTAACAATTATTCTAACCCTAATCATCATAACAACTTAAAATATTTTAAAAATCTAGTCCAAAGTCTTACAGACCAAATTAAATAATTATTATTAACAATTATGATTCTACCAAAAAGCCAAAAAAATTAAAAATAATTAGAAAAATGATTCGATGTCTCTCGGATCAAATTAATAATTATATTAATTTCGGACAAAATCCCTACGGATAATGCATACTAAATTCACAAATATTAACATCAAATATTACAACTTAAATAGATAAACTAAAATGAGATAAAATAGAACAAAATAAACAAAAGAAAAAGCTAAACCACCTAAAGAAAGAGGGCTTGCTGCAGCGTTGATGGGTGCCGGACAGACGGTGGCCGGCGTCGGGTACTGCAGGTCAGCGATGGCAAGGTGGCGCGGGAGGTGCAGGCACGGGCGTCAGGTTGAGCAGCGAGAGGGCTCACCGGCGTTGCGGGTCGCAGATTGCTGCACAGCGATGCTCGCGGGTTCTTGTGAGCGGAGTAGGGGCGGATGTCGAGGCAGAGACCGGCAAAGGGTGATTTGCAGAGGTGGGTCGCATACAGATTGGGACCTACTGTCTTCCGGGGGGGGGGGGGGGGGTGGCGTCGAGCACGGCGAGAACAGGGAGATCGGCGAGCAGCAGGGTCGCGGGTCGCAGCGGTGGTGGTGAGCAATGGCGTCGGGGCGAGTTCGCAGGTGCAGAGGCGCGGTGGCGTCGGTTGCTGCAGAGGTGGAGTTGCGCGCTGACTGAGGTGCGGTGAGTGCCGGGCAGTCTGAGACCCGGTCGTCGGACTGCTGGCATTGGGTCCACAGATCGCGGTGGTGCTCGTGCAGAGGTGCGATGGGCTTCGGAGCGAGGCGGAGTCTAGTGTGGCGGCCGGTGCAGCTCAGTGGATGGCGCAGACGAGCGAAGGTCACGGAGGAGAAGATGAACAGTTGCTGTGTTTTGCTTTTTTTTTTCCCTTTTTTTTTTTACTGCTCCCTCACGTCACTTCCCATGCCCCTTCTCTCTGTTTCACTGCTGCTGATGCACTTGCTTCTTTCTTTTTCTTTGCCTTGTCGGAGGAAAGAAAAGAGAAAATGGCCTTTTTCTCTTAATCGAAAATGGACGAAGGTTCCTTTCCCTCTCTTCTTTTTCACTCTCTCTCTTGCACGAATTCTTTTCTCTTCCTCGCACGAATTTTTTTTGCTCTGAAAGTTTTTCGAAAAAAAACCCCCCCGTTTAGTCATGAAAAATGTAGCTCTCTTTTATAGTGATTCCAGACAGCCACTTTGTATGGTATTTTCCGAGTTTCCATCTTCTATCGCATTAAATCAAGCTTGCAAATTGGAGCGTGATTTTACAATCAGCTCGATTTCGCTTGATTCCTTCCATTGTATCGAAATCATTGCCCTTAATTCGCTTGATTTTTCAATTGTTTTTACATTTATCAAAATCTGAATACTTATTAGAATTTCAAACTTGCATGCATAATCAATCAAATCAATTTTCCCCTTTTTTATTTTTTCTTTTTAAAATGCAATTTTATTTTTCCAAAATTAGGTGTCAACAGTATGTAGATGAGGTTTGTCCTTATACTTCAGTGGGATTTTGCACTCGGCTTGGCAAAGTACAACAAATGGCTGACCACATGACTAGGAGCAGTTTCGTATATAATGAAATAAATGAACAATTTATCCACATCAGTGGCATTGCCGTCGAATTTTACGTACACATCAACAAAATGGACATTCTTTTGAATGAGATCTTCTCCCGATTTGTTGCTGTTTGTTTGTCCTCTTTTTGAGACCCAAAAACTTGTTGTATTCTCTGTATCGTGAAGATCAATTTATAGTCTCTCGCTAATGATAGACGAAGGTAGTCGGCCTAGAGTAGAAGTGTCTTATCCTGGGGACAATTATAAGAAATTACCACTAGAAGACGGGAAATGGTTTTTAACATAATGGTGAATATTCTCTTTACTCTCAATGTTTTATGGGACCTCCTTAAAACTGATTCTGAGATGAAACTTTTTACTATTTCACCTAACACTTTGGAGAAGAAAAGAAATTTGTCTTGCTAGAATTGTCTTAAAGTGGAAAGATTTGAGAAGTATAGGACTTTCAAATGAAATGACCTTGTCAAAAGTTGTAATATTTAACTTAAATTGCAATATGATTATACCTTGAAGTATGTGCTTGTTTTCTTTTCTAGAAGCCAATATGTTCTTGTTCTCCCTTTGTCTAATTTTCTATTGTCAATATTTTTAATAGGTATCTTCTTTATTCCTTTAAAAGTTTTTTTGGTTAATATATATATATATATATATATATATATATATATATATTTGAAGAATCTCACTCCCCAAATGGGATTCATGATTTTCTCAAGAAACTAGACAAATTTTTCGCTGAGAAAACAAGTGGTGGATGAGGCATTCATTCTTCACTTATCCACCCTCACCTTCGCTCTAATGAACATAAATTTTTTCATGCTTACATTTTCTACTTTTCATAATTATTCGGAACTATTAAGTCCAAAAGTAATGCTAGGTATAAAAAGATTGATAAGAAACTTAACATGATATTATAGAAAAAGTATGTTAGGTCATTTGTTATATCGATATGTGTATATATACTCATCACCAGACCTCCATCGTCGACCGCCACATTCAGCGGTCATCGTCAACCACCAATGTACACCAACTACGATTTCTACAGACATGGAGAACGAGAGACATAGCAACACACAAATAAGAGCAACGCGATAGACAAAATCGATGTGAATGAGTAAAGCGATTAACACTCAGGCCATGGATTCGACACCATCACCTAGGGAGGAGGGAGGGAGGGAGGGAGGGAGAGAGAGAGATTATGGATGATTTTTTTATGCATTAAAATTGTGTTTGATAGCTAATGAATCAATTTATATCATGTAAATCACGACAAAAGTTTTCCGATTTAACAATTCTCATAACTCCTTCACAATTTTTTATTTTTATAGGCATATCGTGGAACAATTTATGGTGAACGATAAATTTTAACTATTTCAAATTGAGATTACTGGATGGACTCAAATGAAATTCCCGAGTAATGTTCTAAATCAGATGGAGAGATTCGAATGTGATTGAAGCAGCATCAACTTAGTTTTTGTTAAAATGAGCGTAATAAATAACGTATAGAAGATGACCTTGGTAATGAAACTGATCAGTGCGCTGTTGATGATCGAATCAGATAGTACAACATTCTTACTGAAGTCCTAAGTTTGCTTTTAGTATTTGCTTATTGCTTGCAATTTTGGTAATCTTGTGAACAACTCACACCACGATAGAAGGTCTTTATGTGTAATTGTTTGGAATAAAAATAGATCATTAATGAATTGGCTAGACAAGCGGCACACATGTTTGGTAGAGCAAGGGCCAGTACATACGATAGTTGTTACAAAAATTCTATTAGTTTTTGTGTTTAGTAGAAAAGAAATCGGGCGATGTTGCAGCACAAGAATGATTTTATTTTGTAACACAATTAAATCCAAAAATCATTTTACTTTCATTATTTTTTTTTCTTAGTCAAAGAATGTCCGCTGAATTTTCACTAATATTAAAATTTTCCTCTTAATTATGTGTTTGATTACAATTTCAAAGCATTGTAAATTTTTGCCTCAAGGCAATTAATAGATTTAGAATAAATAATATAATTTACATATAGTTGGATTCAATTCCAAATTTTTAAAAGACTATTAATGAGGGAAAAGATAAACTCATCTACATTAATAAGGAAAATTCGAAATAAAGGCCTAAAGTGCCCACATTTTCCCAAATAAGAATCTAAAGTGCCCACATTTTCTCAAATAAAATAAGGGTATAAAGTGAAAATTATTTGAAATAAGGGCCTTAAGTAAACAATATTTCAAATAAAGGCCTGAAATGCTCTTATTTTCTCAAAAAATGGCTTGAAGTTGACATTATTTCAAATAAGTACATAAAATACATATACCAATTTTCAAAGAATGGCATGAATTCACCAAATGTGAAGGCAATTTTTTCTTTTTAAATATTTTAAAGTTTTTTTTTCTTTTTCTCCATTTTTTCCAAAAACCTACAAAAAACTATAGGAAAAAAAACACACACACACAGGGGAAGAGGGTGCACCCTCCCGCCTATGGTTGTCACCCCATCATAGGTGAGGTGGCGATGAGGCTGGTAGGGTTACTGATGCCTATGGAGGGCTAGCGCTAGCGCCCTAGCTGACTAAAGGTGAGAGGCAATTGGATGAGGTTACTGGGCCTACACAATAGCTAGTGATCATCGCCGAAACGGGGCAAAGGCAAGCGACCCTCCTCCAAATCTGGGAGAAGGTGACCGCCTTCTCTGGCCTCTAATGAGGCCGGCGGGCCCTCGTCCAGATTGGGAGAGGGTCGCCGCCCTCTCCTACCTATTGGCCCTCTTCTCTAGTTGACCAGGGTTGCTTGTCCTCCCTTAGGTGCTGATGACCCCACTAGCCTTTGTCGTCGCCCCACTGGTAATGGGGTGGCGACCACAAGCAGAAGGGAGCACCCTCCCACTTGTGTTTTCTGTCTCTCTCTTTTTTTTAATGTTTTAATGTTTAATCTAATTTAATTTAAATTAAATTGTATTTGGACTAAAATATCCCTAATTAGCCGAAATTTTTTGGCAAATAGCTAGACTAGATCTTTATTTGAAACTAACATCACTTCATGCTATTCTATGAGATTCATATGGGCACTTTAAGTCATTTCATGCCATTACTTAAGAAAATGAGGACACTTCGAGCCTTTAATTGAAATTTGTCCACATTAATAAATTGATTACAAATTCCAAAAAGAAAAGGTACTCTTATATGAGAAAAGCAAGAATATCTCTTATTAGATTGAAATAAAAAGAAAAAGAGGAGAAGGATAAAAAAAAAAAAAATTTCATAATAGAGGACGCTTCATATTTATTTATGAGCAAACTAAACTAAAAAATAGAAAAGAAAGGAAAAGAAAATTCCTGAAAAATGGAAAAAATTAAAAGAAGGAATAGATGCGCACGGCACCAACATTCCAATCCTGTCCTAGGAGTTATCACAGGCCACTTAGCTTGTGCTTGGGCTGGAAAGGCCCATGGGCTCGGCCCGATACTATATGTTTTGGGTGGGCCAATTGGCCAATTGCCTACATTAAGTGGTCAGTCTCGAATGAAGAATATTCAAAACTGGTTTCAACATTAAATGTTGGCCCAAAAGATTTCAAATAATATCGTGGCTGATACCTAATAGAGAAGAAGACGAACTAATAGTTCAAATGAACGAAAAGCCCTGCTTACCTGAGAAACAGAATTGCAACCAAGATGATTATTAATAATGACAGCATACATCAAAGGCATGCAAAACATGAAAAGCTCATGCATAAGAAATTTAGCATGAAAAAATTACGTAAGCAAGGCGCATGATATTTCCTCCATCGGGGTGATTTATATTATCAAAAAGCTAAAGAGGAAAGGTAACACAGGGAAAGGGAGTCGAAGCTTAAAAATACTTCTCATTAGTCGTCACCATTTTAGGTTTATCAACAAATATAGCGCTATCAAATTTGGAAGTTTTTAAATCTTATCTTTAAAAGTTTGAAAGTTTTCTATTATGTATTTATTTTCCTACAGGTAAATCTTCTAGAAAGTACACTTGGATATATAAATATCCACCTAAGCTTAATGGATATATGCACTATCAAATTTGGAAGTTTTTAAATCTTATCTTTAAAAGTTTGAAAGTTTTCTATTATGTATTTATTTTCCTACAGGTAAATCTTCTAGAAAGTACACTTGGATATATAAATATCCACCTAAGCTTAATGGATATATGCAATAATTTATGTCTCGACATGGTCATAGAGCCATCAAAGGCTAATGTCCTCTTTCAACTCTTTCTTTTTCTCCCTTTTTTTTTCCTACAAGGGAGGCAAAATGGCCTTGGAGAATCCCCGTTGCGGCCACCGCCGCCACCATCCATCCACATGGCCACTTGCCAAAGGATAACTCTACACACACTACATGACTCACATTATATTTTAATCCATCAACATTGTAGTAATCAGGAGCGAATGTTCAAATGAAACATAAGACTCCTGCATCAATGAAGAAAGATAAGCAAAGGAAATAAATGGGACAAATGGGATTGAAGGAAATCTATTCTGGACATATTGATTTGGTTTGCCTTTGGCTTCCAAAGATTGGTGGTGTGGTTGCACTGGCCTGCATTGGTTCCTTTCGGAATTGAAAGATTTACAATACTTGAATTATGGCTATATTTAGCTAACATTTCATACCATTGTTCTCCCCCTTTCTGAATATTTGAGAACTTTAACAACTTCACTCATCCGGGGACGAGCTTTTGGATCTTGCTAAGACAGCGAGTGACCAACATAAAAGCAATCTAGACTCCTCCTTTTAAGAACCCTTTCGAGCCTTGCATCCATCAATTTGTACAAATTTCTTTTCCTTCCTAGATTTGGCCAAACGTATTCAACAAGGTTATGTTGATCAGTAGGCCAACTTTTGTCTATGGCTCTCATGCCAGTCAGAATTTCCAAAAGAACTACACCAAAATCAAAGACATCACTCTCTATGTGGGGCGCCCTAAAACTAGTATATGTCCAGTCACTAGATGGAAAACGTTAAATAAGTACTGAATGATCTGTGTGGATAAAAATACAATCCACGAAGTACAATTCCTCAAATACCCTTAAGGACCCCCGGCAATTAGAAATAGGTACTTGACCTCATGGGCTAGAACAATAACTTGGTATGATTTTACTAGGTAAAAACTCCGGTACTTGCCGTGGAAAGAAGGATATCGGTATTGATCATGACATTGTCAAAGTAATTAGTCAAATAAAAGAGTACTAAAGAAAAAATAATGATATTATTGGCGATTCCGAAATACAATATTGTATCTCTTATCATCATAATGTGCATCATTCATGGGTTCAGCGAAGTAGTAAATATATAGCATGATAGGCAACCTAACCAATTAATGACCCCCCAAAAAAAAAACTAACTAATTAATATGTAATACAAATGACGACGGTTATTAGAAAATGTCAAGTCAAAATGATCTGGATTTACGATTAAATAGTGAACGCATTTCAATACATTGCTTCACTGAAATTATAAGGATATATGTAGATAAGGAAAAAAAAAATTGGACTCTTAATCAATAGGTGTATAGGATAAGTCAACTGGCTTTTTAATAATTTCAAACTTAATACTCATAAATGATAAATAGAAAAATATAATGAGAAAACACACAAATCATTGTGTATTACAGTAGACCTAAAATGCATAAAACAAAGAAACAAATGATACCTTCTATGGATCTACATTTTTTGGTAGTTATCTTGTGCGTGCAGGATGGATAAATATAACTTTAGGGTGGGTTTCATTGTCACGTCCCGATCCTCGAGCGCACGCCCATCCCTCACTAGTCGATTAAATAGCGATGTCCTAGGACGCATCGCTGACATTTTTATTTTAATACGCATGCAAAAGCAGATAGGAAAGTAGGACTAAAAATCTCGAACCTAAAAACCACCACGCTTATATACATTGCAAACCATAGTGCAAATATATACAAGGTTAACTAAGTCAAGTCGTAAACAACTAGTCCACAAACAAAGTCTACACACAATGGGGGGTTTTAATCCTCTCCTGGATCCTCTTCTAGGTCCTCCTCGACAATCTCACCTTCTTCCATACTTTAGCTGGAGTCCACTACTAAGTTCACCAGGGAGTTAGAATCGCCCTCGAGCTTGGGGTCCTACGCATCAATCACCAAATAACCCTTGGGATCTGTTGTCCCCTTCCCAAACACTACCTCTAAAACATACAGAGATACATTAGATTCCGAAATAGAGCCCACCCTTCGTTCATCATTGTAATAGCGATACCACGACCGGTATTTATGGGGCACCTTTTGGGGTTTATCCACATCAACTCAGACAGTGGATTTCACCAGTATATACCCCAAGCCTTCACGGTGATGGTTTATCGAAATATGATAACCTATCTTAATGATCTCATATGGTATACCAAAATGCTTCGAAGAAGGAGGAGATGCTGCCATCTATGGACCTGAAATGTTATCCACAACGGGTTGAGACTATGTCTCAGCGAGTTTTACCCTCCTAAGACTCGATTAGGATGAAAATATGCCCTGAGGGCTGCCTAAACACAACATAGGTCGAAGGACTTACCTTGGCCTCAGTCTCTTCCTGCAAGTCAGTTAAATCAATAAATTCTGACAAACTACACCATCCAATCAAATTAGATCGAACTATCGATCAATTGATTTAGTCGATTACATGTTACCACGACCTTCCCCTAGTTGGTACATTCAATACTATCTATAAGGTCCTATTAATTCAGGATTGCTCACCCAAAGCTAAAAATAGATAGTATAGCTTGCCTAAAACTGATAATATAGTATACTGTATGTATGCTCGCCCAAAGCTGATAGATTAGGGGCCCCGGGCCATCATAGTATACTATATATGCTCATCCAAAGCTAATACTATGTACTCACCAAAACTGATAATATGGTATACTATATATGCTCGCCCAAAGCTGATAAATTAGAGCCCCCAAGACAAAGTAGTATACCACTCCAATTACATAGCCAATTTCTTATTTTATTATACCCAATAAAAATAACGGTGTGTGAGTACACAATCGGGTTTAGCCAAAATACCATAATTTCACTTCTACAAATCCCACCATTTTATATGGTCCACCAAAATACTTTTGGCGTTGTAAACCGACGCTCGGTTATTTTCCAATCAATTACTGAAATTAATTTAATTTAGGAATAAAATCCTAAAATCACAATTAATTTTATTCAGCACAAATTAAAAGCTCAAATAAATAAACAGATTTCACCACAATAACCAGCATAAAATTCCGGTCACCGACTATCCCCGTCTAATTTTCGAAAATTAATTAATTAATTAAATAATTACAAAAAATATTAAATAAATGTCAATAAATCCAACTTAGGCTCGTAATGCATAATTGGATGCCAAAATGGACCTGGAAAGTTTCCAAGACTCGTTAAATAAATACTAGAACGTGTTTACTCACTAATTACACTCACTATCCATCTAACATGCATCGGCAAATAATTAAATTCACTAATCTAATATAATCTAACCACCTAATCCATCTTAGCCTAAACTAATCAACCCTTAAGCGTGATTAACCTGCTAAGCGAGGATAGTTGCAAGGTACCTTTGACAACCTTCATATAATAAACGAGTTGCCTTTGTTGACAAGATCAAGATAATTAAAGGTCCTCCCCGATTCATGACAAACTCGAAGTTCTCACCCTTTAACAGGTCAAACTGAATCGCCTTGCGATAGTAGTCCATTATAGCTTGTTGCTTGGTGAGCCAGTCCATGCCAATTATCAAATCAAAGTCATACATGGCTAGGACTAACAAGTCTATTTTCCCCACTCGCTCACCCAATCACTAACTTGCAACTAGAACAACTCAAAGCAGCAATAACTTTATCCTTTAATGGTGTAGATATGTAAGCTGCCGACTCCAACATTATATGACTTAATCCTAACAACTTAACATATTGCTCGTCACTAAAGGAATGGGTTGCTCTTGAGTTGAATAAAGCGTAAGCAGAATGGTCATTCAGCGAAACCATACATGTGATCACGTTAGGCCCAGCTTCTGCTTGACCCTGCATAATGGTGTACTTTGTGCCTTGGACCGGTGGTCTCAGCTGTCTGCCTTGCCGCACATTCTAAGGTGCATGCCCTCTGATCTGTCCCAAAGGTGGCGGCGACGGTAATTGCAGTTGTCCTCTTGGTCTATTAAGATAATCTTTAATCATGTGACCCTGTTGGCCACATCCAAAATAAACACCCGACCTTCATGGACATGGTGCTAAACCATACCGCCTTCCACAGAAGCAACACAAGCCATTCTGACTCGGTCCAGACTTTCCAACTCCACCCTTCCTGTTGGGCAGAACCTGGAATCTACCTCTAGTCATGGGCCTCTTCCCATGATGGATTCCTTCTCGATGCAAAGTAAACCTTGATCCAGGCGAGGTGATTTGCTCGCTCAAGCTCCTTTCAAGCAGTTTTGCTCAACGATAGATTTCTTGGTAATCAACCAAATCGAACGGCACCAACGGCTGCTTTAACTCTTGTCGAAGGCCATTCTTGAACCTTCAAGCCTTCTTCTCAGGGTCTTCAATCAGCCTCGGAGCATACTGAGCAAGCTCCGCAAATTTGACGCCATATTGGTCAACAGTCATTGACCCATAATGGAGTCGCATAAATTATTCTATCTTTTGCTCTTTGGCCTTCCTCGAGAAGTATTGTTCATTGAACGCCTGGAGGAACGCATCCCATAGTGGAATCACTCCTTCTGGAAACACTGTCTCTCTAGCAGCTGTCCACCAAGTGTTGGCATTGCCTTATAACTGATAGACTGCCAGGGTTACCTTTCCTGTCTCTATGCACATTATAAGTGCAAAGGCTTTCTCCAAATCTTGTATCCATAGAGACGCAGCCTCGAGGTCTCCAGTACCCATGATTCTTGGCGGGTTCAGCTTTAAAAACTGCTCCACCAGCTTATGTATTAGTCCCCCCCCCCCCCCTCTCTCTCTCTCTCTCTCTCTGTGCACCCCTACATTCTCAGGTTGAATCTCGGCAGGTGCGATAGCCGATGCGGCAATAAGTGTGGCAGCAGATGCGGCAACTAAGGTAGCAGCAACAACGGCTTGATTCTATGCCAACTGCGCCATCACGTCCCTCATAGCTTCTAGCGCCTACCTGATCCCCTCAATTCTGGGATCACCAGGGGCTGCTATCCCAGCACCAACAGGAGACTGAGCCACTCCACTCGCGCTAGCCTGAGTTGGCGCTCGACCTTGGCCTCCTCGAGTACCGACCCTAGTCGACGTTCCACCCCAAGTCACGGCCCTAACGGTCCTTTTGTAGGAGTTCGCTATTCCCAATCACTCATGGCTCAACTTTACCTACTGAAGCCTGCTTCCAATTCCACACCGAATTAGAAACATAATGATCTAACCAATAAGCAATTGTACTAAACAACTATCACCGACATACACCAGTATGAATTTCAATGTCATTACTACTATTATCCCATGAACCATCGCACCTTATCAGTCCAACTTCTAACCAATTGCTCCGATACCACTTAAACAGGGATATCGTGCCTCGATCCTTGAGCGCGCGTCCATCTTTCACTAGTCGATTAAATAGCGACATCCTAGGACACATCACCGACCCTTTCATTTTAATATGCATGCAAAAGCATATATAAAATTGCCAAACAATAAAACAATGGGATAGGAAAGTACAACTAAAAATCTCGAACTTGAAAAATTACCACACATATATACATTGCAAACCATAGTGCAAATATAAACAAGGTTAACTACTAAGTCAAGTCCTAAACAACTAGTTCACAAACAAAGTCTACAGACAGGGGGGTTTCAATCCTCTCCTGGATCCTCTTCGGGGTCCTCCTCTGAGTCCTCCTGGACAATCTCACCTTCTTCCATACTCCAGCTGGAGTCTATTGCTGAGTTCACCGAGGAGTCAGAATCGCCTTGAGCTTAGGATCCTTCACATCAATCACTGAACCACCCTTGGAATCTGCTATCCCATTCCCAAACGCTACCTCTAAAAACATACAGAGGTACATCAGATTCTAGCACAGGGCCCACCCTTCGTCCATCATTGTAATGGTGATACCATGACCGGTATTTGTGGGGCACATTTTAGGGTTCATCCACATCAACCCAGATAGTAAATTTCACAGTACATACTCCAAGCTTCAGGGTGATGGTGTATCGGAATGTGATAACCTATCTCAATGATCTCATTTGGTATACCAAAATGCTCGGGAGGAGGTGGAGGTGCTGCCATCTATGGACCTGAAATGTTGTCCCACAATGAGGTGAGACTACATCTCAGTGAGTTCTACCCTCCTAAGACTCAATTAGGAAGAAAATATTTCAATGAGGGATGCCTAAGCACAACATAGTCGAAGGATTTACCTTGACCTTAGTCTTGTTCTGCAGATCAGTTAAATAAATAAATATTGACAAACTACACCATCCAATTAAATCAGATCGAACCATCGATCAATCGACTTAGTCGATTACATGTCGCCACGACTTCTCCTAGTTGGTACATTCAATACTATCTATAAGATCTATTAATTTAGGATTGTTCAACCAAAGCTGAAAATAGATAGTATAGCTTACCCAAAACTGATATATTAGAGCCCCCATGCCATCATAGTATATTATATATGCTCGCCCAAAATTGATAATATGTGCTCACCCAAAGTTGATAATATGGTATACTATATATGCTCACCAAAAGCTGATAAATTAGAGCCCCCATGCCAAGTAGTATACCACCCCAATTACATAGCTTATTTCTTATTTTTATCATACCGTATAAAAAGAGTCATGTGTGGATACCACGGTCGGCCTTAGCCAAAATACCATAATTTCACTTTCACAAATTCCACCATTTTATATGATTCACCAAAATATTTTTGGCATTATGAACTGATACTCGGTTATTTTCCAATCAATCACTGAAATTAATTTAATTTAGGAATAAAATCCTAAAATCACCCTTAATTTAATTTAGCACAAATTAGAGCTCAAATAAATAAACAGATTGCACCACAATAACCAGCATAAAATTCTGATCAACGATTATCCCAGTCTAATTTTTGAAAATAAATAAATAATTAAATAATTACAGAAAATATTAAATAAATGCCAATAAATCCAACTTAGGCTTGTAATGCCTAATTGGAAGTAGAAACAAACCTAGAATTTTTTCGAGACTCGTTAAATAAATACTAGAATGTGTTTACTCGCTAATTACACTAACTATACACCTAACATACATCGGCAAATAATTACATTCGCTAATCTAATCTAATCGAACCACCTAATTCATCTTAGCCTAAACTAATCAACCCCTAAGCGTGATTAACCTACTAAGCGATGATTAGTGAGTTAAACTCACTTGTTCCATGATCTGAGCGGCTCAAATCATCGAGGACACAACCGGGCTTGAATAACTACAAGGGGGGCCTAACTTTCGAGGCCGGGAAGTGGGCCGAAACGGGCCTAACAAAGCTGCTGAAACCCACTCTGTAAGCTTCTTTTATGGGCTGGTTGAGCGTTAAACGGCAGCTAGATAGGCGAGCAAGGATCGGCAACGGAAAGCTTTAGTCGAGGCAAGCGCCAGCCGAACAGTGTCTACGGCAGTCAAACGGGCTCCCGGTTTGGGCTCAACCAAACTTGAGGGACGCCGGCTTGATCTGGAAGGGCGGTTGGAGCTTCGGGGTTGCGCGGGTGGCGCGATGCAATGGCAGCACGCGAGAAATGGCGGAGGGCGACGTGTGAGCAGGTCGGGGCTTCAAACGGCTCTCTGGTGGCTTCTCCTTCACTGCTAGTTCGAAAATGGCAGAAGGAAGAAAAGGGGAAGCCTGATCGACGGTGCAAGAGAAAGAGAGAGGATGAGGGAACCAAAGGGGGCCACAAAGCCAAATTTTCTCTTCCAATGTCCACTTGACTCATTCCCTTCCACAGCTGAGTTCCATGGCTCAAACAGCCACCACTGTCCATCTTAGGACACTTGAAATGTCCAAAAGGTCTAGGCGAGGGGGAGCTACGAATTTGCTTTGTGTGTTTTGGTTGTTCTATGACTTGTTCTTTCGATATTTTCTATTGTTTGCTCATGATTATGGATTCACAAATAACAGCACATCTTGGGTAGCGAATGGGTCTCACCTGGCCTTGGGTAGGCATTAAGGCATGACGGACCGAACCTTACTAGGCCTTCGATTAATATTGAGGTGTGTCGATCCAAGCCTCACTTGGTAAAGGGTCAGCATGTAAATAGGTCGGTTTGAGCCACGAACGTTGTGCCTTGTCCAGCATATTATGTAGTTATAATATTGTAGAACATGACACGCACACGCTTGTATGAGCATACCATCAAGCCTTATAAGCATGGGCTAAGAGGAAAAATGATAAACTAGCTTGTGTGGTATGCAATATGTGATTACTAAATGAAATATAAGACTTGTCATAAGATATTATTGGTAGCAATGCCTCATTCATGAGAACGGAATGCTCAGTAGATTCCAAATGCCAATAGATTTCAAATGCCAGGTGGATTTTGGATGAATAGTAGGAATGGTTAGATTGATGGATGAACTTCTATGCATGCTTTTGTGTGTGTTGTTTGATGAGCTTGTTTAATAAGTTTGAGGTTTAGCATGCATTGATGGTAAGTTGAAATGATTCAAATGCGTATGATGCTTAGCTTAATAACCAAATGCCCTAGTTAAGCTAGGAAGCCTTGAAAGTATGGAATGCCTGGCTTGAGGTCAAATTCCTAGCTTGAAATTGGAAGCCCCTAAAAAGTATGAGAAGAACCGTTAAGATGGTTATTGAACCTTTTATACATATTGTCATGTGTTGTTTGTGACATCCTGGAATTTCAGTCTTGTTTTCAATTTAATAAATCAGGCCTTTTATCGACGCACCTATAGTACTATTCTCAGAGCTAATCACTCGTGAGATAACTAGACTATATAGGGAAGTCATTAGGGAATTTTAATGCAATAAACTTGAGGATTGACCAGAAATTGACTATTCGACTGTGGCTAAACATGGGTGATTCTACTAAATTACAAAATTCTCGTCGACCACCACTAGATTGATTTTTCTATCGTTTTGGTACCCTATGTTCGTATTTCAAACCTCAAGATTTTCATGACCACCAAGAGTCGCCAATGTGTCAAAGATGTTCATTGTGGCTCGAAGAAAATCAACCACGAGTCATTTGCACTAAAAATTTCTAAAAGCTACCTCGTAACTTAAGTCACGCTAAAATCGCGCCAGATTGAAATTAATTGCAAATTGAATCCGATTTCAGAAATTGAAAGTTCTGTCATGTCACGAGTCATTTTAGGAACGTCAACTCAGTCTCCGAAGATTTTTCTACAAACCGAGATTTGGAGAAAAATTGCGATATAGGGCCGTTTTCTACCTGGAAATGCAGATGACCGTTTTTTATCACGAAATTAGGATGCAAGTGGGTTCTATTGATGAGGAAAATTACCAATTTAATCATGGACTCAATAATGGGATTTATAGAAGCCGAATTGAGTTGATTCGAGGAGGAATTGAATGGA
>NW_027266812.1:0-53556 GCF_046630445.1 Rutidosis leptorrhynchoides
AAAAAAAAAAGTCTCACTTTTAACTTTAAAAAAAAAAAAAATCTCACCTTTTCCCTTACTGACCAGCCAACACCATGCTCACCAAACAAAATTTAACACATAGGATAAAATATTTTTTTATTATTGTTATACTCTGAAAAAGAAAAAAGAATCCCTAAATGGAGAATTTTAACTGGAGGAGCGTAAGGAAGCGAGCAGCTAAGTATTTTTTTTTTTTTTTAATTAGAAAAATTCATTTGGTTGGTTAAGAATTTTGAAAGGAGATTGTATTATATATATTGTTCAAAGAAACAAGGAATAAAATTGCCAAAATCATAAACAATATGAGAGAAGGCTTTTTATTTTCACTCAATCAATCTTCCCTTCTTATCTGCGCTTTTACATACATACTGCTCACTTGATAGCCAGAATAATTTTGCGCAAAACAAAAGATACATAATAGAGTATATAGGAAACTTTAAAAAAATAGTTCAAATTATACAATTAAGGCAGAATTAAGTTTTCATGCAAATTTTTTTTAAGAAAAAATTATAATTTCATTGATATTTTTTTAAAAAGGTACAAGAGATTACAACTATGTGTAAGTTAGTTAAATCAATATAAAGAAAAATGCCTAAATAGAAGCTGCCAAAACTTAACTAGCATGTACTCAGAGTAAATCATAACTCCATCTACATCTAATCTTAGAAAAAATAACTACTTCCTCAGTAAGCAAGTTCAAAAAGATACGAATAAACTCATATATATCAAATAGGAGACAACCTGCAATCGTACATATACAAATTCACAAATTAAACATAGAGCTAAACAACCAAAAATTTCTACCTAAAGTAACAACAAAAGTACAGTGAACTCCTACAACTAAGATACAATCATTGTCGTATGAGGAGGGTTTAAATCTGTCAATATTACCTATAGATAAATCTGGTTGAGTAAAAATTAATCCACCAAAAGCTACAGGAAAACACTTTACCCGGGATCTGGCTCAATCTTGCATTGAGCATACAATCAAGGGTTGTAATTTAGTAATATTCGTCAGCTAGCTGCTAGCCAAATTACTGTAATGTTCAAATGAAATGTAAAAAAGCTCAATAGTCAAGTTATGCTGCACATACATCCTTCCTTGCAAGCTTCAAATTGTCTGCTTAATTCAATCATCTTGCTTTCTGTCATCCAAATTTTCATGAACGTGTCATAGACCATTCTACCAACTTTCTTTGAACAAAGTACAGGCAGCTGCGAACAGATTCAATATTGATGCTTTAGACTTCTATTTGTGTTAAGATCGATATAGGATCGAGTACTTGTTTCGTCTAGAATTAGACATGACAAAAGATCATCAGAGAATTCCAAGTAATTAAATGCCTTTATTGGGAAGAATAAAGATGGATGCTCATATTTTAGTTCCATCGTAATTTTAGTTCTCAAGTTTTAGTAATCTATGGATAATTTTGCACATTAATTAATTCACTTATTACTGTTATTTGTTTGTTAAATTGTAAATCTTATTATCAAACGTGAGGTTTACAAGTATTTATAGGACAATGTATATGGAGGACTGAATTATTACTGTATAAAGACTTTCTTAATTTCAACATCGTGCGAACATGTCGACTGTATAAACAACTTAACTTAATGAGGAATATCAGTCTGGAATTGTAATGTTGACATATAATAATGAGCATAGCCAATATGGCGAAGATTTAGAATCCTTTTTCTTATACAAATTAAAATCCTAGATATTTTTGGTGTCCTTGCCTGGCAATACGTATAATATACTACCACCTCCGTCTTTCAATAGATGTTTTTTAAGGTATCGATACAAAAGATAAGGTGAAATACAACATATTTTTATCTAAATCATATATAAGAGTCGTCTTTTTTAAGACAAAATATAAAGTCTAAAAAATATGTATCGAGAGATACATAAATGAATAAAACATAAAAATTTTTCCGCGTGCATATATCAGCCTTAGTCTTCCTCATGATCGATCCTTGGCCTTTGTATTACATACTATTATTAGTTGGCTATATTTGTTAAGAGATCTATTTGAAATATAAATTTATTTATTTAAAATAAAATATAGTGTTTATCAATCCATTTAGGATTATACAAAATAAATTATTATACTTTATATTATTTGATGAAATAAAATTACACACATTTACATATATATATATATATATATTAGTTTAAATCCTGTTCTTGCCTTGCCTTTCATTTAATTTTTCTTTGTTTCGCTTCGATCCGTTCACCAGGAACGATTTTTCGGCTGCCTTGCTTTTTTCTTCCTTTGCTCCTTCCTTTGGTTGGCTTGTCTCTGCAGGTGGGTGGCTGCTGTGTGCTTGTGGCCTCTTCCTCGTCTTGTGTTTTTCTTCTTGCTCGTGTGCGGCCTGTTCTGCTTCTTCTCTGATTTTTGTGTTTCTTTTCTGTTGTGGTTTTGCTTGTGTGGCTTGTTGGTTTGTTCCTTGTACCAAAAAAAGGAACGATTCTTCGCAGCTATTTTATGACTTAAAACTACTTATATCACAAGCGACAAGGGTCATAAGTGAAAACAGATCAGTTTCGAATATAATGTTACATTTCAGGAATACTCATAGGCTCAAAGTCAAATATTCGTCTATATTCTCCATTTCTATGACTTTAACCGCTTTGATCATCATCATCAACCAAAGTATTTTCAATATCGCCATCTTACGTGACATTCTTTTTTATGGTATCGACGCAGTTGTCTCTCAAGTCGTGCTTCATTCAGTTAAAGAAGAGCTTATCGTCAAAGTAATCCTGAAAGCGTTAATTTAACCCGGCTACAAAGTTGCCGCAGTCACCCCAGACCTCGATTTTCTGTTTCGGCACACACCAGCAGAAACCTGGTTTCACAAGATTAAGAATGGAAGCAAGAATCCTGGCAAGATTACTGTGGCTCAAAATTTATCTAATCTCGTTCGGCTAGTGATATTGTACAAGTATGGAGGAGTTTACTTGGACGCTGATTTCGTAACAATAAATAGCTTTAAAGGGTTAAGGAATTCGACTCAAAGTGCTGATAATTCTAAGCACTGGACTAGATCGAACAATGCATTTCTAGTTTTTGACATGGACCATCCTATTTTGTACAAGTTTATGGAGGAATTTGCTTCAACATTTAATGGAAATAAGTGGGGGCATAATGGTTTTTACTTAGTTTCTAGAGTAGTGAAGAAAATGGAAGGAAGGCCTGGTTATGATTTCTCAGTGTTGCCACGCATGGCGTTTTACCCTGTCGATTGGATTAAAATTGGCCGATATTTTTAGATGCCGGCCGCAAACCAGACTACTTCAGAAGGCGTTGAAGCTACTTTGTTGCAGCTAAGTGGAAAAACTTATGGAGTTCATTTGTGGAATAAACATAGCCGGGATTAAGAATCGAAGAAGGAAGTGTTATGGACAGATTGATCTCACCACATTGTATTATCTGTCAACAAACATACAACTCTTGAAAAGAAACTGAATGATTGTTTGGTTCCCTGGAAAAAGTGCGAGAGTTCCTAGCATGCGAAATTCTTAGGCGACTTCAAATTAGGGTCTTCCCCTTTTCTGCTGATTTTTTGTTTAGTGTAAATAATAAAAGCGAGTTAATTGTAACTCTATAAACATTTAGGTGTATAAAATGTTTTATTGATTCTCTGTTTTCATATTGCTGATTTCTTCTTCTTCTTGATTATAGAGCTCCTAATTCTTCTCATTAATTAGAATCCATAGTAGATCAGAAGAACATTTTGATGAATCCAAAGTAGATATGAACATTTTTATGCATCTTAATTAGAGACTTATTAGTAATCTTCTCGTTGTATAGAGTTATACTAAACCTACGAACATTTTGGTGAATCCAAAGTAGTTATGTTTCTCGCGCGCCCCTTTAAGGAGTTTCAAAAATGATTCTCTTTTGCAGCAAAGGAGTCTTGATATATATTTCGATATATATGAAAAGTTGAATGGCCTAATCTAACTTGCTTAGTATCTGCTCTTAGTCTTTTAGACATTTTTTCTTTTTCTTTTTTTTTATCAACACAAGGTAGATTACAAGCTATGGATGAATAAATCAATAATCCTTAACAAAAAAAATTAACTGTACAAGCCAATAAAATTGACCGTACAAACTTGATCATATAACCATTTGCGGAAAGTCGATGGATTGAGTAAGTATAGCTAGGATCATATCAAATTCAATGCTCAATATATTAATTGTTGCCACGAATTGCAACTACCACAGACAGTAGGCCTTGAGCAACTTAAGCGTTAGCTCAATAATAATCGGGAAAGAAAAAGTTAGCCCTCCAAAATCCCTTAATTCACAAATGGTTATGTCCATCGTCATTGTTGTCATTGCCTCTAAAGACAAACTTACAACTACAATGTTTTCACCATGATGGTACACAAAAATCAAGATTCAATAAGGACACTAGTTGGAAAAATAGATGAGTTGATAAATCCGTACACCTAATCCAAATCCAAATAGGAAAGTCGAAAGGCGAGATGGTCGAACATCAAATAGGTATCCACGACAAAATTAAAGAAGTCATTCGATCCCTTAAAGATTCTAAATAATAAACTTGAGCCCTCGAAGATTTTTCAGACTTCTATTTGTTTTTAATATGTAATTGTTTCCTCTAGAATTAGAAATAGCAAAAGGTGCCTTTAGTCAGAAGAATGAACCATACAACATACAACCAAATGAAGGTGGATGCCCATCTTTTATTTCATTACTCTGTAATGTTATATGTAAACTATTTGGTATCATTCTTATGCTATTCATCTCAAATTCTATACTAAATATGAATTTCTAATTTGAATAATTGATTATTCATATCATTTATATCATGAAAACTTACCATATCCTCATAACAACATATTTCATATAATTAAAACAATTTTTTTGTTGACAAATAGGATAAATTATAACATGATCGTAGTTGAAGACATGTTTACTGGATCATGTTTTATGGAAAAAACTTGCCTACTGCAGCAGGTGGGAAGGTTCTCTTCTACTAACCAATACCATTACGACACATGTCAATTACTTCAAAAGAAAAATTTATAAAAGTATAAGGACCAGTTTTAATATTTATAAAAACATTATGGGCAACTTTGGACACAAAAAAGTCAACAGAAACTTGCAACAAGTATAGAGGCGAAAGAAAATCCATCAAGGTCGTCCGATTGAATGAGGACGTTAAGCCTCCATCTCTTGAGGTGTAGATAAAAAACAAATAGAGCCCTATCGAATTCCTATAATATTAGTTAAAGGTCTATTGGTATCTTTTGCAAGAGCTTATGCATGTCTTGCCGTTAAATTGAACTATGAAGGAGCCAATGTTAGCGGCGAAAGTGGTGGTTTTATTTGCGGCGGCGGCGATTGTAGAATTTGACGGTATGGTGATGAGGCGGGAGGTAATTGGTTAGAGAAATTGAGTTAAGCGTGGAGTGAAAACTTTAATTTGATCCGTCCCCACCATAACTGAAAGCAAAGGCCGCGGAGAGTGGTGGCGATAATGGCTACTGTGACTTAGGCGTTTAGAGAGTGAAGCCGTAAGCATAAACTGCTGATTTTTCTTAGTCTCCAAAGCAGCCCATAATGTTTTTTAAAATATTAAAACTGGTCCTTGTATTTTTATAAAGTGTTACATAGAAAGCTGATGATTTTTCTTTTAAGTGATTGACATATGTCGTAATGGTATTGGGTGTAGAAGAGAACCTTCCCACCTATTGTGATAGGCAAGTTTTTTTCATGTTTTATTGTGATGTTATATTGTATATTTAGACATATTTCTTTCTCTTTCTATATTTCATTCCTTATATATATATAACATCGTGCAGACGTGCCTCTAGTTGATAATTTATTAATACTCAAATTAATCATTCACCTTATAATTTTTTCTCTAGCTCAAAACTTTATTTTAATTCAATAAATACAGCTATATATATATATATATGTCTCTTTTTTACACATACAGAAGTCAAGGGTTTTAGTTGTATATAAACCCTGCTTCCATCCCATGTTCCATCCACATCCTAAGTTATTCCTTTTCATTTAATTTGTTTTCGCCAGTTCGCAGCTATTATTGCTTCTATGACTATGACAAACGTCATAAGTGTAAGCAAATCAGTTTGGAAGAGAATGTTAGAATTCAGGAATTTTCATCATAGCAAGGTCAAATATTTCTCTATTTTCTGCATTTCTATAACTTTAGCCGCTTTGATCTTCATCATCAACCAAACTACTATTATCAATGTCACGTTTGACGACGTTCCGTTACTGAATTCTTCCTTGACAATGTCAAAGGCAAAGGCAATTGCCCAAGTTCCTAGCAGCAGCAAGCCCGAACCCGAAACATCATTATCGGTTCCTTTACATGTCTCGAAAAATGCTAGGATTGCTTGGCTTAAGAAGAACTTGCCCAAATTCAAGATTTTCAAGTCTGATAATTTGACTAAGCATTTTCAAGATCGTCTTTCGAAATTCTTCAAAGAGGAATATTGTGAGATTCAGTTCTTCATGACATGGTTTTCACCTGCGAATTCCTTTGGAATAAGAGAATTCCTAGCGGTGGAGACGCTTTTCAACGTCCATCCACGCGGATGCTTGGTGATCGTATCTAGAAGCATGGATTCTGAACACGGATTCAGAATCGTGAAACCATTAATCGACCGAAGCTACAAAGTTGCCGCGGTCAGACCAGACCTCGATTTTCTGTTTCGGAACACGCCAGCGGAAACCTGGTTCCACGAGATTAAGACTGGAAAGAAGGATCCTGGTGAGATTTCTCTAGCTGTAAGTTTATCTGATCTCATTAGGCTGGCAGTTTTGTACAAGTATGGAGGCGTGTACCTGGACACAGATTTCGTGACAATAAAGAGCTTTAAAGGGTTGAGGAATTCGGTCGGAGCTCAGAGCGCTGATCGTTCTAATCGCTGGACTAGATTGAACGGCGCAGTTTTGGTTTTCGACAAGAACCATCCGATTTTGTATGAGTTCATGGAGGAATTTGCTTCAACTTTTGATGGAAATAAGTGGGGACAAAATGGTCCTTACCTTGTTTCTAGAGTAGTGAAGAAAATGGAAGGAAGACCTGGTTATAATGTCTCAGTGCTGCCACCCAAGGCGTTTTACCCTGTCAGTTGGACTAAAATTGGTGATTTCTTTAAGATGGCGGCAAACCAGGCCGATTCGAAATGGGTTGAAGCTACTTTGTTGAAGCTAAGTGCAAATACTTATGGAGTTCATTTATGGAATAAACTCAGCCGAGGATTAAGAATTGAACAAGGAAGTGTTATGGACAGATTGATCTCTTCACATTGTATTATTTGTCATCAAACATACAACTCTTGAAAAGAAACTGAATGCTTGTTTGGTTCTCAAGACATTCTCGGGCGATTTTAAATGATTGATTGATCGTTCCCTTTTTTTTTTTTTTTTTTTTATTATAACACGACCATAAATCAGAAAGAATGGTCAAATTACACTTTCAACATATACATTAACATCAAAACTTTCTACCGCAAGGTAAAATCCTAATCCGTCTTAACCTCAACCTTAATCTAAACCCTCTAAATCTCCATAAACCAAACCCTGGCAACCTCCTAAAAGACTTTTTCCTCTTCAATTTGCGTTTGGGGCTGGCGAAATGTACCCTTTTATCCTTCAACTCGAAATCTCCATTACCATCCAAACTTCGTCTATCAACGGAAAGATGATGGTCATTAGAAAATCTAATAGTCTTCCTCACAGATTCCCAAGGATCATAACTTTGGCCGTGGTCGTCACTATCGCTACCCCATAAATAAATAGGCTTGATTACAGGGGAGCCACTGTAATCATCAAAGTAGTTAGCTAAACTAGTATGCTCCATATCAAATAATCTTCTCAAAGATGTGCCGCCACCTCTCATCTTCTCCAACAAACTCCCACACTTTTGCACGGAAGGAAAGGAAGAACACGAAGATGAGCGCAGGGAAGAGGAAGATGATGATGGCAAATATAGAGATTTTTGGTGCTCTATGATTTTCCTGATCCTTCTCCTTTGAATTTCTTTGTCAATGATGTTTGAGGCCTCTCCATCATCTTCTTCTGTTATTTCTGATGGCATCCTTATTAAAAATGGTTTTATGTTTAATGGAGCTATTTTCTTTTTAATTTCTAAGTAAGGGTATGTATAATAGCAACCAATGGAAAGAATCTCAGAACAGAATCCTAAAGAATGTTAAAGCCGGCCGGCAAGAAGTTTTTTAGGAACAAAAATCCCTAGAAGATTACGGACATTCTACAGCAAAATTAAAATATTAGTAGTTGCTCAAGCGTTAAGCCAAAAATCAATTATTTGGTTGTTCTTGGACGTAACCTATGGAGACAAATATTATAAGTACATAAACCTAAATTATTTAATATTCTAATCTCTCTCATAAACATTATTCTTCTAGTCAAATCCATTGATTAAATTATTATCTCAATTATAAAAAATAAAAAAAATTCGTTGTATTCAATTGTGACTTGCTCCATCATTTTGCAAAATAAGCATCAACTTTTCATTGTAGGAAAATGATTGTTTAACACCCGAGTGAGGAGTGACTAAATAGAGCGATGAATTGAGTTACAAACAATCGATTTTGTGATGAATATTTTGAATTTCTGGTTGCCTTGACAGGAAATTCTGATTCCCCAAGTCGATGCAGAAGACCAGTTTACTTCCAGAAGCATTAAAAACTTGGTCACTCAAGAAAGACTGAAGATGCTGTGAATAGCACACGACAGATCAATACTCAAGAGTGAAATAGAGAAGCTGACTGGGAAAACTCAATCATGCTATTGCTGCTTCCTTCCAACAGAAACTTATCAAGAGAAACAAGAATGACATGGTACCGGAAAAGGCAATAGAAACTCTAGATGCTGAAATTAACTAGCTTATGCTGAGCAATTTTATGGGCATGTGGATTTCATCATTGCAGACGAAAACTTAGTGCTAAAGTTGATCAATCACTCTATCATTTTCTAGGACACATACAGTGAAATTCTCAACTAAGAGCTGGAAATGATTTATCTATGTAACGACAAGACTCGGCTTGATTCGGTTCGTTCGGTTTGTCATTCTTAACTTGGTTTGCTACGACAATTTCAAAGAATTAATTCGATTTAATTGTGCTTTAATCAACTGTACTAAAACAACCGAATTAACTTGCATATTTCATAAATCAGGAAGGCCTAGTGTTTTCAAGTGGTATCAGAGACTGATTCGATATTGCCAGATAGATCTATATTTGTTCCTGATCATATGGCACTACAATTGGAAGAAAGCAATACATCTTGTCCTACACTTCTCACTAGAGATAACTACAGTTTTTAAAAAATTCATATGAAAAGTATCATCCCCCGATATGGACAAGCTGCTAGAGATTCATGTCTGATAGAGTGAAAGGTTCATCAGACTACCGGAAGAAATCAGTTCGTCAAATCTACGCTCAGTCTCCAGCAGAATAAGGAAGGGTTCTTTATATCCAGAAAGAAGTATGCTCATAACACATTAATATGGAAGAAGCAGATGTTAGATGTACGAGATACATGTCAGTCAACTACGACAGTGCACCAAGATAACTTGTGTGCATTAAGCATCTGTTCCATGTCAACTCTATGAGGTGTTGAACTCTATCTTATTGTATCATATGTATTTCCTTTTATTTTTTTAGTATTCGTTTGTTTTCTATTTCAGAAAATATAAAGAGAAGGAAATTGTTTGTGCGCCTATCTTTGCCCTCCAAAGAATCTAGGCTCGTGGGTCTACTTTTGCCCACATTGAAGTACTAGACATACACATCTTTTAGCCTGTTTCAGAAGTAGTTTGGGCTTGTGTGTCTTTTGGTCTCACTGGCAGTTGGAAGGAATTATTAGCAGAAGATAATTCATTTCATGTTCCAGTTCTCCATGTTTGAGTACTGGATACTCCAACATATGATGTATCCTCTCAGACCTGTGAAGATGTGCTCCTGCTTCAAAAATGTTTTTGTACCAGCAACTCCAACACTGAATGTCAGTCTAGTTCCTCCTCTACAAGGGATAGCTATATAACTTCTCTTCAACCTTCATCTTTAAAGCTGAGTATATATATGTCGGTTCATGTTGTGCTTAAATGATGCAGATGAGACAAACGTTGAATGACTATACTGTAACAAAATGTACTCTAACAATCTACCTTGTCAATTAGAGTGCTATAAATATTACTCTTGATCTAGTCCAACATTCCAAGACCAAGCACATTGACATTCATCGTCACTTTATTCGAGAATTGGTTGACGAGAAGAAGATTCGAGCTGAAGTATATTCCTAAAGAGAAGAACCAGAATGCGGATGCTGAACCATCAGATGATACACTGGATGATTGAACTTCTCCAAGTTCAAACACTAGAAGAGTGTCCAAACTTGGTCCAAACTCAGACTATACTGGAAGATGTTCAAGCTGATATGAAATATTTGAAGTACAGAAAGAAGCTGCCATTTCGTCTTATAGATCGACTAAAATAGAATTGAAGCTCAATTTAAGTGGGAGCATCTGTACTTTATTCAAGATTAGTTCTTAGTTTCAAGGGAGCTTCTCTTGCTAAGTTTGTGATCAAGATAAAGACATGATCTGCAATTTAGGAGGAGCATTGTTGATTTTTCGAAGGTTTTTGCTTCAGTACCCCATGTTAGAGTATTGGATACTTCAACACATGTCAGTTGTATTTTTCATCATGAAGACTTTGTCCTTTTTGGCAAAAAGGGAGAGTATTTTAGATGATCAAATCTCTAAAGGTCTTATTTTGGATGATCAAATCTCTAGAGGTCTTCACAGATGTTTTGATTTAATCATGCTACAGTTGGTGTTGTCAAAAATGACAAAGGGGGAGATTGTAACGATAAGACTCGGCTTGATTCGGTTCGTTTGGTTTCTCATTCTTGACTCAGTTCGCTGCAGCAATTTTAAAGAATTAATTCGGTTCAATTGATGAATTATCTACCCGAATTATTTTAATCTTCATGGATTAAATCAAGTTAAATATCTTTTATAAGATATTATCTTTACATAATATTTTTTTTCTTTATGGAGAAGATATTTAAGAGATTGATTCCTAATTGGTTTAGGAGTCTTCATGGAAATCCTATTTCTATATGTCTATATAAACAAGTTAAAAATAGAAAAACCTTGTGCGTGTTGTACAATTCACGCAGCCACTGTTCGTGCGTTTTACTGTTCACAAGAATACTGATCACGCGACACTATTCACGCAATTACTGTTCATGTGGCACTGTTCGCGTGGTTATTGTTCACGCGGCACTGTTCAAGAAGATATCAGAGGTATTCGAGCAGATATCTAGCTCGCACAGATTGCTACACAAAAAGCAGATCATCTATATAAACGAGCTTCAAGAGGTATTCTTAGCCTTTTGTGTTAGGGTTTCTTAGGGTTGTATAATCTACACTTATCTGTCTATTCTATAAAGACTCATATAAAAGTGTAAACCACAAGTTAATCTTCTTTAAAAAAAATATCCTATGATCCGAGGATTGGTTATAGTACCTGCTACTAGAGCATTAATCAGTAGAGAGTTATTCTTCTTTTAAAAAAGAACCTACAGCCGGGATTTGATTATAGATATTAGTTATTCTTCATATAAAAAAAAACTTGTAGCTGGGGCAGTTACAGTATACTCTACTTAAATTTTGGGTGTAGATGTAGTTAATCGCAAACTAGTTAGGGAAATTCCTATTACTATCGGTCGAAGAAGTAGAGTCTGTTTTACTAGAGGTTGGGAAAGCGATTTAGGTGGTGTAGTCAGTTAAGGACTGACTAAGGGAAAGTTCATGCTATATATGTAACCTCGAAAATAGTAAAGCAGTTTTTGGACGAGGTCCCGTGGATATAGGAGTTATTCTGACTCTGAACCACGTAAAATTATCGTGTGTCGTTTGCTTTCTTATTTGCTCTGCATTTAATTGTTTCCGCCTGTTGTTAAAGTAGCCAAGATTGTGATTTAATTAACTATAGTGAAGAAACCGAATTAACTTGCATATTTCATGAGATCGGGAAGGCCTAGTGTTTTCAATCTAGTCGAACACATGCAAGTACAACGTACTATTAAGAAAAGCATATATTCAGTTCCAAATCAAAGCAAAACTCAACATTAGCTCAATGTTATTCAAACTCTACTCAACCAGATAGAACCATCTGTCATTTCAAAATGCTCTGTTCAATTTAGCCACCTTCCCCAACTAGATAGACTCAACCCGTTTGTCGTATTCCCAGAACTCTATTCTACTGTCATTGAAGTTCTAGTATATTATTGGAATACAAAACCATTCCACATTCATGATAGTTTTGAGCTTACACTAGCTAACAGAGTTCTAAACCATCCCAAACTTGATCCTAATTGCATTGTAACATATGATTTATCTTTGCATATGGCACAAACAAACGAGTATCACACAGACTATGCAACAATAAATCCTACCAAGATGAAGAATACATTCATGAATCATACAAAGAGAGTATCGCAGTACAAATAGGTACTGAAATTACACAATATGAAACCAAAAATACATAAAACCTCAATCAGCCAGCGAAAGACTCGTCAATTTCAATCTTGACAACTTCACCGTCCTCGAATGGATCTTTCTTTGGAGCAGCTGGAGGTGCCGGAATCCTAGGCGGTCCTCTCCCATTCTTCTTGCTTTTCGGCCTCGCCTGAAAACAAAAACAACCAATGCATCAATTCATCACCAAATTTCTTATTCAATGGCCATTAATTGAAAATTCTACTCCTTATAATTTCACTTACATTGCCAAAAGAGTGCTTGAATCGCTTTCCTTTCGCGGTTTTCGCATCGCCTCGTCCACAATAAACTGTAAAAATTCAGAAATTAAACACAGAGCAATGAGAATTTTCAAATTGAATTAGGGATTTTAGAAGCTAACGTCATACCGTCGGGGACCGGAGACAGTGAAATAGTGGGAATCGAAAGTGAAGAAGATGTTGTAATGCGAAGAGAAATTCCGGTAAGGGATTCCGATTGAGAAGAGGAGAAGCGAGCCGACGAAGAGTAAATTGGAGTGACTGGTAGAGCTCCGAGAAGCAGTGACGCCATTGCTGAAAACACTCTTTATGATGAATTGAAGAAGAAAATTGATTTGTGAAACGAGCAGATAAGCTTATTTGTTATTTATACGGCACACTTTTGTCCCGTTATTTTGAAAGGATAATTAACAAATCAGTCCTTATAATATAGAATAATGTTCATACTAGTCCACAAGCTATAGCATTTTCCAATTATTGAAGGAGTGAAATGTTATGTTTCCAAACTTAGTAGTCAACGAGATAAGAAAGTCAAAAACGTTTCAGCAAAGGATTGGTCCATTGGACCCCCATTCTTATTTATTGGGCTAAACAGGTCCTCGTTACAGCATTACGCACAATTTAATGAAGTCCATCAGATATGGGCCCCGAGTCATGAAAACTAGCCCAGACTGGTTCAAAGAAAAAATTGGGTTGAAAGTTTACGAAAACCAAACTAAATCGAATCGGCCTTGAACCGGCCTAAGCACATATATTTCTCACAATAAGCCTATATATATATTATATTACAATCCCGATTATGGCATATAGATAGCAGTTATTAGACAATAAGCATCTTAAGTAACTTAAATTAGTAACTAAGAATACTTTAGATTAAATTGTTTATTTCCTTTTATGGCTGCCGTTTCAAGTTATCAAGACAAGATTTAGATCTTTGGTATTAATGCTGCATTATAGCCACTAACATGGCCACACATGTAAATGCATGTGTGATCCTTTTTCCTTTCATACTATATTTTTATTTTATTTTTAAAAATTATATGTATGCATGATATCTATCTTCATTTACTTTCTCAAAAATATAATAATAATTATAATTATCTATCACCCTTTAGAATAAACTTATGCTAGAAGCATTTTACCATATATATCTTGTCATTGAATAAAGCGATTGTTTCTAAATCACTCTTCTAAGTTGTAATTAAGTAATTCATTCTTTTAATTGTTCAACTTCATCTTTGTGAATCATTTTGTACTAATCTTAGATTAGACTTTAGTTCATCTTAAAGGAGGTTTGAAGTAACTTTAAATATTGATAATCTTGCCGCGGTTTAAATTGTTTCATATATAATTAAGCTAACCTTATCTAGAGGCTGGCCGGTGAAAGGATTACAGCATATTCACGTTTTAGAAAACAAACAATTCTTTCCATATTCACAACTTCTTTTTTCACAATATTACATCATTATATACAAAATTTATAAGGATGCTAGATAATAAATATTCCACCATATCATAATACATGATATTTTTCTTTTTTCGATTCATTCATATTGACATGTATTTAATCAAAATTATTTTTAGATAGTTATCCAGTCGAATGACTTAAAAATACAAACATCTGTGATGTTTAGGGAGAATAATTTATTTTAAAACACAACATGCTTATCTTAAAATGCCATGATCGATCTTTTATAAAAGAATTCTTGTTTATATTGCGAGACTAGAAGAAAGTTTTAATTTATGTCTTTATGATCGATTAAACCACACTTACTATATTATAATTTGATTCAATGCTTTACAATTCATTTTAAGGATAAAAAAACTTATCTTCAAAAAAAAAAGGATAAAAAAACTTGTAAAATGGAAACAGAAAATCTGAAAACAAGGGAATATCATGCAAGTAATCATTGCAATTCCTATTGATCATCACCTAATCCCACCATTAGGTTTCTGTTTTAGAAAACGAAGTGTAAAAGAAGACAATTAAAAAGAATTTTCCTAGGCAAAGTTTTTCTTCCATTTCCTTTTTTCAGCTCCAACAATAATATCCATCCAGATTGATTCCTTTTTTGTAATTTTTGTTCTGGTCAGAAACTTTGATTAGTCAGTAATTAGTGTCCATTAACACACTTTTTCATTAGCAACTAGTAGTAATAAAGAAAACAACTAAAAGCTTTTGTAAGAACAAAATTTTGTTACAAATCTTTGACTGGATTATTATATTTTTGCATATTCTGTTAGGCATAATATAAAAGTACATTTCCCATCAAATAATTGTTTTTCTAAAACAAGCACTGAATCTTTGCATAATAAAGGCAAAGTCATTCTTTGGCTTATCAATATATATGAAGCAACATATTTAATTTCCTTATGGATATATATTACAAGTAGAAGTTATGTTCATATACGGTACTTTCTAACAGTACCCGAATATATGTAATGATTTACAGTATAAAAAATTGTCGGCGCGATGAAAGTAGAGTAGTTGTGAAAATCTAACCGAGTATTGACATTTGAGAATATTGTCGATAACTTCTTTTCTTTCACACAATGTTCGAGGAGCTCAAATTTATCAATGTGTGATAGTGTATCGATGATATCAATTCTTCCACTCTTTTCTTTCTTAGGTGCTTTAAAGATTTTTTTTTTTTTAATAAATTTTTAATATAAAGTATCCATCCAAAATTCGTTCTCTCTATATTTTAATTCATATTTTTTTATTGAGAAAATATCTTATCTTTAGGTTACATCCTGATCGCTGTCTTTTTGATTTTTGAGAATATCCTTCAACATTTTTTCATGGGACTAACCTTTATCAATGTCTATTAGGATGGAGTGTTTTGATTGGTTTACGTTAGCTGTGAAATAATTTCTATCATATTATCTTAAAATAATAGCCGATTCCATACAGTAGAATTGAGACTTATTATTGTCGTATATTATCCTAAAATAAGAAGTAAAATCACAATTTAGAACATTGGCAAAGGTAAACAAGCTAAAATCAAATCTTACAAACGATGACCAAATTGGGTAGTTGACTTAATAAAATAAAGATGAATACCTTGACTTTTGAATAGTATAATTGGCGGTCAAACATGAAGAAGTAAAGATGACATTAACAATGTTTATACTATGAAAGGGGGGCAAATTGATCAAGAGAGGAAGATTGAGGGTCATGTGAGATAGATAGATGTGTAAATGAATGTTCACAATCACATGTGAGAATATTTAGGAGAGTAAAGAGTGGGAGCTGACAATCAAGATGAACTTAACGTGCAACCCATGTGCATGTTAGTGAAGGGTCCACGGCCCACTCTCTCTCAAACAAAGTCAGAATCTAATTAAGAGTCAAAAAGGAGGACATTATTTTAAAATATTTCCACATTCACCCTTTATCCCCAAGCATTAATTAAAAATTCAGACCATACTCTTTCCATGTTTAAATATACTTTGGAAACATGCTTGTAATAATGACATGAACACTATACATGTTTAAATAAAAAAAAGAGAGTAAAGATTAGTAATTTATATATATCTGATTTAATTAATTAAATCCTATTGATTTAATAATACCAAAGGAATCATCATCATAATTCAACACACTATTTTAGTAAAAATCACTAATTAAGAAAAAAAAAAATCCAGCACACATCACATGTAGAGGAAGATATTGCTACATCCCTCTTTCCCTTCTATGATACAAAATGTGGTAAAAAGTAAAATATTTTTCCTTTTTCTTAGTGATTTATTCTTCTTTCTTTTGGTCGACAGGTGAATTTTCGATCCAAGCCTCAGTGATGAGTAGTAGCATTTGATGCGTGTGTCGGAGGAGGTGGCTTGCACTGATAGCACTTTGCGAAGAGCCCAAAAGTGTCAACTTGCTGAACGAAGTTGGTCATACTCGCCCATCCTCCGAATCCAAACCCGACCACGAAAATCCAGACAACGACGAACGTGTTGAATACAAACATCCCTGTCCAGCTCGGTAAGAAGAATGGTGGCTTCTCCGCTGCATTCTGCCATATCAAAATTCAAAATCAAACAATCTGTCAAGTTTCCTCATTTATATGATAGGGATCAATTTCAGACACTGTAAAATAGAAGGACTAATATCAAACTTCTACTAAAGTGCAGGACTAATCGGTATAAGCCGAAAAATTAGTGGAAGGGAGTGAAAGATTGAAATCCTAGCAGCTCATGGAAGGAGGAGGGGGTAGGGGTAACATTACAACATTACATTACCAACAATAGCAAATAACTAAATGAAAATGACCAGCCACCTATCTCTCTAAATACTTCTTCCTTGTCAAATATTTCCAAATCTTGGCCTTAAATGCTGTTTTGTACACTAGCTAGCTGTTCAATCTCTATATCCACTCAAAAATTTGGTCACTGTTCCCCATCAAATCCGGAGTGCCCTTATCACATTGACCAACAAATCCCTCAGACGACAAGATAATTTCAATTCAATTTCAGATGACACAGAGATAGATAGGACGTACGGAACATGTGGGACATATGAGAAAATGGCCTAACTGGCCAATGTCCAGTTAAGTTCTGAGTTTAACAATCAGAAGGACAAAAATTTCTTAGTCTAATCCTATGGACTCGACCGTAGATTAAGTTCTTCACTAACATTATATCCGATTCATTGATAAAAATCAATTTTTTACTTTCCGTGTAAAAAATTATTTTAGCGACTCAAAACACATGTAAATTTTGCGTTAAAAGTGATTTAATGTATTGATTAAAGAACCTTAATCGGAAAATATTTACCTGTCGGGCAGAGGCTTTCCGGTAGACGAGTATATGGGCTAAAGCAGGGATAATGTAGACAGTGAAGCTAACCAAAAGTGCACCAACAGCTGAGTTAATGGGACCGAAGAATGGGAAAATTATTGCCAAAAACCAAATTGGAATCACAACTGGAAGCCTTGCAAGTGCCCTTAGACATATGCTTTTTGTGTCATGCATCCCTATGACTTTCTCCCATACAAAGTACAATGGAGTACAAGCGAAGCCGAACGTGATAAACTGCACCCATTCAAAAAAAGAAAAAAGAAACTTTGTGAGATCGTATACTAAAAATTAACTAAAAGGGAATGAATTTAGATTAAAGACATACAAACCTGGTGAATAAGCATTAAGATAACGGCAGCGTCACGCCAACCGTTCTTGGGAAGCAATGAGAAGGCATTGGAATGGTTAAGTAGCTGATCACCAAACGCCCAGTAGACAGCAGTAGCTGACGGCAATGTCAGAGTGAATACATACAATGTTGCATACAAGTAGATGTACTTGAACTTCTGAGGTTTCCACATAGCATGCATAATTTCCCTGTGATAAGAAAAACAATTTCATAAAATAAATTTAGTACTAGTAAAAGAAAATGGCTGAAATGCCATTGGGGACCATTGGATGCTAAGTTAAGCTAGATTTGTCACCATGTACATGAGAGATTAATGATTTGATTAATCCTAAATTATTAGTATGTTAGTAGGTGAAGACAAAGGAGACTAGATTGATCAAAGTCAGAATCAAACAACAAAAAAGTCTGATCATAGGACCATATAAACCAATTTTGAGTACTGTGCAATGCATGATAATAAGTTACTTTATTTTCTTAGTGGACAAATTTTCATTTGAGAGAGGTGGGTAAAAAAACTCTTTTTCTAATATTTGTTGTTCCTAAGCAAACAAATAAAGTGGTTCTTGCATGATTTTGTCTACGGGTCTCAAAACCCAAGATGGCCGGCAAAAGCTGCTAACAGAAGCATTATAGAAACTATTAATTCAAAGAAAAATAAAAAAGGTATTTTTATAACTTGTTGATTAATAATCATAACTTATAATTAGTATAGTATTTGCTTACACTGTGACAGCGTGTCCTCCAAATGTGTATAGTATATTTGTGGCTCCAGTGAAGTAAAGCACTAATTTATTAGGACCTGTATGTTTTACATCCGGAACCTACATACATTACAAACAATAAAAATGATTTAAACTTTATTGGTTTTTATTTATACCCAGATTGATGATTTTAATGGGTATGGATCAAAATCTAATACTACCAAATTGTCGATTTTCCTATGTATAGGAAACACGACAATTACTTAGGTACGGAGGGAGTATTTCGAAATAGATTAAGCAAGTAATTACCTGGCCGTGAGCAATTGAGGCGATGGTCAAGTACCAAGCAGTGTAGGTTGTCATGAAAAGACCTAGGAATGACCAAATCCGATAGTTGTGAAAGGAAGGTATGAATACAGTTGTTGCACAACATGCCCCAAAAATGTAGGTCCATGTCCTCTTATCCAGATGATCATTGATGTAGTAAATGTTACTGCAAAGTTAATTTTGATTTTACAAATTTTTAGATTTTTTTTTCAACATTTTAAGGGTATAAATGAAATTTATATGGTTTTTAATTAATAACCTTGCACAAGCAATGAGCTGAATGACAGATCCAAATAGAAGAAAGGTACAGTTGAAGGCAAGTCCTGCTGCTTTCCAGTATGGACCCAATAATCCATCAAGAACTTCAAACCACTGACAGGGAATTAAAATTTAAAACTGTTAATTACAGTCAAGTGAGAAAAAAATTTATCTACAATCATTAGATTAGGAATCAGGCGTGATGGCGATCAACCTACACACAAGTACTTCAACTTTAGTCAAATTTTCAACTAGACACCTGAACTTTCAATCATTATATAGGCACCTCTAATCTTTCAAATCGTTAGGCATCTAGACACCTACCGTTGAAAAAGAAAATCTACGGTGTCACACATGGGATTTCTGTTACAACGGCTACCCAACTGCCTTACGATTTCAAAGTTCAGCAGGCAAAATGCAAATAATCTGAAAGTTAAGGGACCTGAACGAAACGTCGATCAATAGATAGATACCTGAATGACATGATTTTTGAAGCTAACGCCTTCTTTTTCCTTCCTGCTTCTGTATTCTACGTAGAGTACACTGATGAGATAAGCAGTCCAGCTTCCTAACAGACCGTAGAATACCTGAAGCAAGATTCCTGACAGCATACCCAATTGCGAAAACGAATAGGGTAATGTAAGCAAAACTTGAGCAACCTACAAAAAAAAAAAGTTTGAATTTTTAATCAAAATCGAAAATTTGTTAATTGGGTTTTGGTAATTACTAATACTACTACGTACTTGATTGGAAGCACAACTGAACCAAGCATCCCAGGCTGAGCCACCATGCCAGAGAGCATTTTTGAAACTGAAAAGAGATTGATCTTCATTATCAAGCTCTGTTTTTTCTTCATCAGCTTTGCTTAATCCTTCAATTTGATTATCATTAGTCTCGTAATTAGACGAGACTATTGCTTCTTCTGCTTGCTTTTGACCCAACATTTTTTAGTTTGTCAAAAAGTCTAAATCCTGTAGATCTGAAACATATAAACGACACTTAATGAGACAAAATAAACTAAGTAGTAGTAGTACTTATAATCCCAAACCCAAAATTCTTTTTTTTTCTTAATAAAAAAATTGCTTAACCCCAGAAAACGAAAGCCAGTATACTGTTATAGAGAATTAAAAATAATAAAAACCCAGATCCAGAAACTCACAAATTTCCTTTTTTTTTATTTAATTAAAAGAAGAAAACCCACCAATTAAAAATACAATCTTGAAAGATAAGTCTCTATCATATAAAAGATTGAAGCCAAAAAATGTAACTAAGTTTTGGTTAAAGAAGATTTGTTGCCCCAAATGAAATGTAATATCTTTTAATCTTACTAAATTAAATTATTTACCTTTAATTGATTCGAAATGGGGGGATGAACAGAGACAAGAAATTTAATGGTTACTTCTTCATTCCAGGGAGAGTTAAATATAAGAATTTGGCAAGTGTTGATCGAAGGATTTTTCTCTCTCTGTGTAATAAAAGCTCGAGCTATAAATGAGCAACCAATAAATTTACAGAGTGAAAAGACAAGGTTTGCAGCCCAAAGACGGCCGAGAAGACCTTAAAAGCAGGAAAAGCTACCAAGCTAGCTATCAATGGAAGGAAGAAGTATATTTGTTTGCAAAGGAAAATTGAAAAAGGAGACTTTTTTATTTCACTCTATTATACTCAAAAACTAAATAGTATTAATGAAAAGCAATGTTCCTATATAGCTATATATAGAAAGAGAGAGAGAGAGAGAAACTGACAGCAGTGTTTTGATGAAATTCCTTCTTCCCACTTCAGACTGACTTTAAAATTAAATGTGTTTTGTTTGTTTACAGAGAGTGAGGAAGAAGAAGGAAGGTTGTGTTGTGAGATAGAAGAAACCAAAATTCTCTGTATTCCAATTTCTGATTCGATTTTCTCTTTTAGTAAGTAGTAGGAGTTTGGTTTGGTTGATTGAAAGAGAATTTTTGAGATCACGGAGAGAGAGAGAGTATTTATTAGTTTGTCAAGGATTTTTATTTATACATATCATGGATAGCTCTGTTTTATATAGGCTTCAATGGCTATCTATGATTTTTGTAGAGTCAAATCATGCAATGCAATATCGATTAAGCACTACTAGACTAACCTTTTTTTATTTTAAAAGGCTAAATTTAACCCTTAACTAATTAATATTATTATTTTAATTATCATTTATTTTCTTATATTTTAATATTTTTGTTTTAAAATAATACAAATTTTTATATATAATTTATATTAAAAAATTTATATTTTTTTTTTTAGGAAAGTATATTTTTTACTAGAAGGATTAGGTAGGAGGTTAAATCTAAGCTCATATCATCATCGTCGGGTCTTCAAAAAAGAATGTTAGCTGTCATAAAAAAAAAAGAAGAAAAAGAGAATGTTAGAGAATAAATTTGAAATTTATTTTCGTCTCCATATTATATATCGAAGAAAATGATAAATAAAAAAATTATTATTATCAAAAAGATTATATCTACTATTTTTATACAGTGAAGTTCTAGGAAATCCATATCCATGACCTGGTGTGACCTGATCATGTTATTCGTTTGAAATTCTCAAGTATAGACTATGAATTTCATAGTAATATTTTCTTCACAGCTTAATTAATCTTACTATATTCAAAATTATAATTAGAGAGAATTATTTTCATAAAAAAATAAAAATTAGAGAGACTTACCGTACTTTAACAGTAAGTTACCGAATTTAATACTCCTACTTGTAGTTATATCAATAAAATTTTTTTAAAAAAAATTTACAAAGGTGGAACGATAATAAACTTATTTAAGGTAGCCTAACCTCATGTTAAGATCTAGTATTCCGAACTAAAGAGTTCGAAAATAAAAATCTATTAGATATGATCAATTAACATCGTTCACATTCGACTATCGAGCGAAACGAGCGGGCAGGGGTGGGCAAAGTCGATTTTGGTTCGGTTATCTTAAAAAAATTAACCAAATCAAAAATATCGGTTATTGAAATTGATGAACCAAATTCGAACCATTTTAAAATCGATTTTATCTAAAAACCAATCCATCGGTTTTGGTTGGTTTCGGTTTTTAACCAAACTTTTCTCAAACTACAATTTTATAATATATGAATTACGTGCAAGACTTTATATCTCATCCTAATCCATTTCTCCAAATTAGTTCAAGTTGGAAATAATATTTGTGACAGAAGCGTACGTTAAGAGCATCTTCCTGCAAGTATCCAAGGAAAACATCTAGTTTCAAACCATAAAAATCATTTAAGTCATAATAAACAAAAAAGATGGAGATGGAAATGATCCAGAAGCAGATAATAAACTTAGAAATAGGTCATGAACATACGAAAATTGTTTGGGCAATAGCTCTTGTCAGTGTAGAAACACAGAACATGACAAAAAAGATATGCACACTGGACAAATTCTAAAGAATAAAGAATAATATTTAGGATATTCCTTAATTTTGGTTCATTTTCGATTTTAACCGAAAACCAATTAAACCGAATCAAATTAACCAAAATAAAAAGGATATTTTTCTAACAAACCAAAATCTAACCATTTTAAAAGACTATCCGAACCGAACCAAATTGATCGGTTTGATCAAAACCATGTATTTGGTCAGTTATTGTCCACCCCTACGAATGGGACGTGTTTTGGAAGAAGCTATCCGTTATCGAGCTATATTATTGGGAATAACACTACTGAAAGTTAATAGCTAGGAACTATCCATAAAAAAATTACTGAATTTAGTAAATAAATTTGGGGACGATTAGCATGATCGCTCATATTTATAGATGCGATCAAATCAAATCAAATGTAAGCCAAAAGTTTCAGAGCTGCTACTGCCTGCTTGATTGAATGGAAAAGAAAAGAAATACGTATGAATATCACCTTCACCTATAAGAAGCGAGTGGATATAAGTTTCAAGTCTATTTCCGTTTCCAAATATAGTTGAACATTATTTTGTTCTAGTAGCCAACGATCATTTGCTCAACAATCAAAAAGATTTGGTCTAATTTTAACATTAACGTCAAAAGAGATTTGGTCTGAAAGAAAAATGGATATGGTCTACTATTAGAATTTGATCTATCTAGTAGTATTCGATTTCTGAAGTTAAGAATTATCCATTGGTTTTATTTAACAGTAAAATCCTATTTTCGAGAGAAAAAAAATCCTTCTTTTAATAGTACAAGCTGATCAGATCCAAAGCTCAACATAGAATTCCATGAATTAAATTTCCCAGTTAATTCTGTCTCCTTTTTACTACAATCGAGTAGATTTGGTTTGGAGTCGCAATCGAGCCGGGTTAATTTAAGATCGATGGACCCGCTCAAAAACGGTTCAATTAATTAGCACGCGTTTAAAGGGACACGCGCGCAATGAAGTTTTTGTTGCCCACGCCTTCCATCATATCCTACTTTTCCATCGGACGGCCTCCGTTGCTGTCTTGTGGGTCCCACGTTCAATTAGTCAAAGTCTCATGTACTCAACTCTCTTCAAAGCTTTCTTCAAGTTTCATGGATGGGGTATTTTTTTTTTTTTTTTTTATACTTTTTTCATTTCATTTCCTTTTTTTTCTTTCTAAAAATTATATTAATATAGAACAACCTAAATATAGAAACTAGGATATTTTTTTCTACCACTTGAATTAGTAAATAATAAGTTGAATTCATGTTTTCTCAAGTACTATTTGAATTTTGACATATTTATCACATTATACATAACCTCAATCAATTTTTTTTATCTCACATTATTATAATAAAATCAAATTCTACCTTAAAAGAAAAGATTCTCTCAATTTTATAACAATATGCTTCGTTATCTTTATTTTAGTGCTCAAATATCCAATTCCACAATATTATCCCATCGTCCTTGTGGTGTGGTGGTCGTCTTCGCGGCCGCAGCCGTGTGCCGAAAACTAAAGGCGGTGGAGCCTCCAAAACACCCTGGCTTTATTTCAGCAAGGCATTATATATCTAAAACTAGACCAAAAGGAAAAATGGTTCTCACAAACCATACATAGTACCTTTGTTGTCCCGTTCAAACGGGAATTTGTCTGCTTCGTGAGGGTTTCTTTTCTTACATTTTTCATACACCCACTTCCATTTTCTGCCACTCCCATTTTATTTTTTCCTTAATTTTATTTTTTGCTTTTCTCTTTGTTTTGTTAAATATGTATATGCATATGTTTCATAAATATTTGTGCCCCTAGTGATCAAAGTGGTATCAACTATGAACCAATGAAACTAAAAGAGCCGTTTATATTGTCAAACCATTAAAAAAATGTTATTATGATAATTACTACTATGATTATTACTTTAAGATATGGTTTTAGTGGAACAAGTAATGATTAGCGAATAGATTTTGACTCTCTTCTTTATCAAGATCAAAATTCGGAATATGTTCCATCCATGCCCTTCACCTGGCTCCCACCCTCCAATTTTTAAGTTAGCACTAACTCAATCAACAATTAGCATCTTTAATTTTTATTGATTAGTGTAATTTATTAACGTCTCTATTTTCACATTTTATGCTCTGACTAATAATGGTTATCTATCTATTTATATGCTGCTGTATTTTATTTATTAAAGTAAGCGTGTTATTGATGATGCAAGCTTCGGGTTAGGTGTGCTTTTTTTTTTTTTTACTGTTTCCTTACTGTTGGAACTTGTATCTGAGTATCTCTAAACAATCATCTTTAGAATTTAAAATATTTCTGAAACAGAGTATTTATTAGGAGTACTTTAATTAGTAGTGACGTAGATGTTATGTAAGTTTATGGAAACTTTCATAATTAAGATTTCATTGCTTATAGTAGTAATAGTTTTTTCTTAGGCTTATTGTGAGAGTCATAGGTAGCTCGAAAGAAGAAAATTGTAGCTGGTTTCCTTACACAAAAGTACTGATCGCAAATCTAGATCGTCGACAAAGATCATCACACAGTCACACTACAGACACTGATAAATAATTTCAATATAATTAATCATATATACTAGTAGTATTATTTGCTAATGTATATAAGTAGATTCATAGAAAAAAGAATATGTAAATATGGTGGGTCGTTTACCGGACTCGGTTCTTGTTCCCTTTTGTGCTTAAAAAAAATGTGAACCCGATTTTTTGACTGTGTATAAATGTATGTTTGAGATGCGAGACCATACCAAACATGCAATCATACCGGATATGCGAGATCATACCAGACATGGATAAATTGATAAAGTGAAGGAACCATCTCCATTAAATTGTACTAGAAACTTTGTCCCATGAAAATATGCCCTCCAATCCAAGTGTCGTATTCTGGTTCACGTTAAGTGTCATTTTATAAAATTAATATATATATATATATATATATTAGTATTAGCTAAGTTTTCAGTCATGCTCTCCCTCTAATTCACTCTACTAATTAATATAAGGAAGCGTGTAATAAATCATGTAATTAAAAAAAATGTACAAGTCATTGTTTCGACTAATTAATCATTTCATTAATATTCACGATTTTTATTAGGCGATCCAAGTGGAATGGAGGAGTGCTATCAGACAGCATAATATGGAGAGCTGGACAAGACTGTAGAGTTTAATCTAGTCTATCCTTTATTGGAACAATTATAATCAGTCTATAATTAAGTTGTTTTGGATCTGAAAAATTTCAGCTTGGAGAGCAAGATTCGAGCTACTGTATTTTGTAAGGCAACATATCTTCGTTTACACAGTTTAATGAGAAAAATAGTACCACACCTTCGTCACTGGTTTCTATTGGAATCCGTTGAAACTGACTTCACAGCAAAGAAAGACAGCATCTAGAACAGATTCATGAAACTAATCCAGCAAAAAGAATAATTACAGAACAAGCAAAAATAACACAGCTCCAGAAATCACCAATATCAGAACTTGAACTATGAAATAGAACCAAAACAGATAATAATGGTTTTGAATTAATCTAAAGGCTTAAAACTAATGTAATAAATAGATTCTAAGTGATTTTGATCCTAGAAATTGATTTAAGAGAAATACAGATTTGATTCCTGCAAAACAGTATTATTGGTATGAAATAAAGCAAAACAAGAAAACATAGAGATTTTTTTATTTTCATTGTGTATTTTGGCTCACTTTGTTTTTATTACAAGGAGAGTTTTTATACTACTCTCTATTAAACCCTACTAATTTCAAAAGAAATACAGCTGGTATTTTCTATTTTTTAAAAATCAAAAAAGTAAAAAGCAATGAAAATGACGTCTATGTTAGCTGCCAAAAATTGTAAATCTGTCCATATTTTTCCTTGTTCATCCCTTCTTCTATTTCACTTTTCAGATGAAATGATAACTAGTAGAAATCTGCAATAATAACTTCCTTCAATTCAGAATCGCAGATCAGATCAAAACAAGCCTTAACAGTTGATTTTGAAGTTGATTTTTGATTCTGCCATTGGAATAGAAAACTACCAATGCAGAAAGTTTCATTATGCTATTTTAAAAGAGACTATAATTTTACTTTTATTTAACTTGGCTTGAAAATGAAAAAGACAGTTGGACTTGTTTGAGCTAAAAACTGATATCAACTTCTTCTATCGTAATTCTTGTTTTCTAGGACTGAAATCTTGCATACACCTTTATCATAACTTCATAAGACATATTGTGATTGATCTGAACCAAAACGGACAAGAAATCTCCACTCTTTAACCCCCAATTTTTGACAATCACATAAGGCCAGTCGATAACTTCAGCAGCAAATTTACTCTAGAGTGCTTAAACGATAAAATTGATTCAACCAAATGACTCAGAGCAACATTTTCAAGCTAAATGGATCTTTGAATTGCATTAATCCATCGAGAATTGAGCGAGAACGAGAATACCCGATTCTGCAGAAAAACAGCATTAGAACCCTAACGATTTGGGTTGTTCTCCAAGATGAATTGCAGCATAATTGGACTTCACGAATGGATAGACGACATCAATACGAGCATTTTCATGTGTCAAACGAGCTTCGTTGACGATTGTAGTTTCGGCAAGGTAGTTTCGCTTAATTGTGACAGTGTCCCCGTCTTTTGAACCAATTACGCCAAGGTCCTTGAGCTTTTTCTTGCATGCAGATTGGTCCATCCCAATAAGACTGAACTATTTTTCACCAGAATTCATTTTATCACTTCCAATCCATCCTATATCCATTTTTAACACTTCACCATCATCCATTTTCTCCAAAAAAAAACTTCAACAAGGTTTTTACACCCATTTTGATCAACACAAATTTGTACAGATTGTGTTTCTTTTTTTGCAAGATTTTTTTTTATCTCGACTTTATTGGTTTTCTTCTCTTGCAAGTAATTTGAATTTTTAATCATCTTTGACAAATTAGACTTCTTGAAACAATGTATACCAACAATTTCATTTTACATTGTCTTTACTTTTTGAAGAAATTAAGTTCACAATTTTTTCACTGTTGCATTAATTGAATTCTGTTTCGTCGAAAGAAAAGAAGTTGTATGGAGAACACGCAAGTCGATATTCACAAGCTTGATCGGAATCTAGGACTAGCTACGAGAGATCGGGCGATGATTTAAGCATATACTATCTATATATAACAAACAAGGCTCGCTCTGGACACAGATGATCAAAGCATGTCTCCGGAATGTTACTACGATCTCTTGAAGAAAATATGCTTCTTCTTTTTGTGCGTGTATGCTTTTTTAAGAGATTAAAAACTTATTAGGGTTATATGAAACCTAATCTTAGTTTATATAGCATGTTATTTTTACTTGATAGGAGGATATACCTTTTAACTACTTATTTAAAATATTTTGAAGTCAAATTACTTATTTAAAATATGTTTTGTATCTTTGAGTCTTTAAAACACAACTAGCTGATAGGTTTAATTTGGGTCTGACCGGATGATCTTCGAATTTTCTGGACATCTGATCTTGACATATTTGTCCAGACCATCTTTATCCCGTTAAGTTTAGAATTTTTCCTATCAAATCCTTACATACATTTCTTTCCTTGTCACTATTACATCGGATCATTGTTACCGATTAACCCAAAATATTTGCAACTAATTAAATTCCTAAACACTATAAGAACACGCTGTAAATTTCTAAACACTATATGCAGGATTGAACGATGATGAATTTTTGTAGAGAATATTGGAAAGATCAATATTGTTAAGGAAATTTAGGAATCGCTCTGAGTCTTAATAAATATTTTAAGAGCCTAAACGTACCGAAGTACTATCTCAAAGAAATTAATTATATAAAAATGAGATCGAAGGGCCGGTCGTTGTATGGGATTGCTCTTTTGGGAAGAAACCAAAAGGCAGTGAACAAAATGAAAAAAGCAGATGAAAACAAATAAATTTTGGAGACTATATCTTAAAAATGGACATACTATGTCAAAGGAAAAAGTGCATATAATGGGATGGGAGGCATTTAATTCGAAATTGGACCATTGGTCCACCCCTTGAGCGTAACTCTTAAGGACTATATGGATGCAATTTCTCACATCTACTTCAGCTCTATACTTATCGAGTGGTCCACTGGTCCTGCCTTGAGCCTTTCCTAAAATCACCTGATGTGCCAGATATGATTTAATTTTATTAATACACTTATAAGGTATAATTAATACTTGAAATATTTTTGAAGGTATATGTGAAACTATACATCTCTAACTGATTTAATTTAATCATCAATAAAGCTTGAAAGAACGCACACCTTGAACATATATAGATCCAGCCAACAAAAACTTAGAAACATTTTATTTTGCTTTGGCATCCCATGTAAATACAAGAGACCTTAAAATTGGGATAATATATATATATATATATATATATTGTGTGTGTTTCTACAATATTATAGTTTTGCAATTTGCAAGATTTCATAAAATGTAGGCCGGTCTACATATATTTATTGTTTTACAGATCGATGGATGTTATTAAATGAAGAATAATGAGAATAGACATTCCTTCTGAAACTGTTTAGGCATATCACATTGTATGTATCCTTTTCATTCCTCCAATAATTCATCTATGTGTGTATATATCAGCTTATCCGCTCTGCTCGAAACCAATATAATTCACATGATAATCAGTATCAAACTGATCAACTGGATAGTACTTAAGATATAGTTTATGGATCACAATTTTTTAGAAGTGTGTGCATTCATCATAATTTCAACGATGTTTAACTTATCTGATTCTACAAGAAGCAACCGAGTTTTGAAGATTTCCAAATAAATGAACAACATCATGCATTGTAATAGTCAAATTTCCAGTCGCTATTTTCTGGTATTTAACTTGAATTTCCGTTTTTGTAATATTTGAGGTTCCCTCAAACTCTCTTTTATCAAACAAAAAAAAATCATAATTTCGACGACGAATTAGAGCATCTCCAATGTGGTACTCACTTAGTTTCACAACATCAATGGATTGATAAAAATAGGAGACTTTCATTGTTTTACTCCAATGCAATATCTTAGGAGACTTTCACAATAAAAATACGAAACAGTCCTATTTAAGAGAAGTCTCCTATATAAGAGACTCACTTTTTTTAACTTCAATGCTATTTGAGTCTCCTATCCATGCCATGTAAATTTTAAGAGGCTCCATTGAAGTTCTTAAATAACATGCATAAGAATCGATGAATTATGGTCAAGAAAAAGTCAAAATGGTCAATCTCAGTCAACAACGACTAAAAACGTCCACAAATAAGTCGTGGCGAAAACCTCTCCTTAGATTTTTAGGTTTTTTATACTCTAGATGTTTGCTTATTATGAAAAAAAGAATAATACTAAATAAATAAAATGATGAGACATATAGAATACGAATGAAAAATCATTGATTTAATTATTTTTGGATTGATGCTAACCAGCGGCCAGCCCAATTGGTTAGGCACCCGAGCTACTTATCACGTAATATGTTCAAAACTCGTGGGGGATGTGCGAGACTGTTTAACTGTGTAGAGGGGTAGTAAAAGTATTTCTAGATAGATTAGGGTAATTAACTGTAGTTCTAAAAGAAATATTCGGGCTGATAAAACTTGAAAAGATCTTAGTTTGATTCGGTGAGTAAAGAATTTAGAGGTAACTTTTTGTCGAAAGAAGGTATTTAAGTAGAGACATGATACGAAAAAACAATCATCAAGTCCATGTGTCAGTCAAAATTTTCCGTAGAAGAAAATGGTAACAAAAGTTATATGGAGTAGTATAAATCACAAAGTCATATGAGTTAGATGGATGTGTTTAGGTTTATAAAATGTACGTTGGGTATATTTTTCTTAAGCATCCGATGACTACAATAATTTTTTCTTTTGAGCAAGCTTAGGAAGAATATTATCATATACGCTTTAATAATTGGTGATAAATGACCAGACGTTATTAAAGCGAATTCGGATAAGAGGACGAGCCAGTGCTGATGTTTATATTATGAAAATATTTAGAAGGTAATAAAATAAAATAAAATAAAAGGGTCCCAGCAATATAAAAAGAGAAGATAGAGGGACCGCATAAACTTAATTTCAGAACTGTTAAAAATCTTTCTATAAGGTTTTGGCTAGGTCCCCACAATCCATTATTTGGGGACTCATAACATCAAAGCAATTAATGGCTACTTACCAAGAAACTTTCACTTTTTAAACTACCTTTCGTTTATGATCGAATATTATATACATTTACATATACTTGACTTCAATATATATAGGATATATCATTAGCTTTAACTCATTTCTAGCTAGGGCTTTAATTAATTGAACATCTTTCTAGAGCTCTTCATGTATTTTTAGCAATCAAACCAGGTGTGCTTGGTTATGACTTTGACAAAATTTGTTAATGTTATTCACAATAATGTCATATGCAATCTAAGCAAGCAAAAATATGAAACTTGCTATGATTGATAATCAATTGATTAAAGGGTTTATTACCCAACATTGTTGGCCACGTCAGGAGATCTTTTCGTGCTAATGATGTCATATCATATATGTCTTCGAACTTTGCAGAAGATTATAAAATTTCCGTCCTTAAATTTCAAACTTTATTTTCAAACCCTGAAGTTTACTGTCATAATTCAAATACATCCCCGTTCCTTATGCGAAGTGATGTGAAAACGGACTGTAAGAAAAACCTATTTAACATAAATGCGACAGTTAAGTGGGACGGAAGTAGTAGTATATATTTCCTTCATGGTGAAACGATTAGCAGCCTTCCTACATAAATGTACACCTTAATTCATGTGCAAAGTGTATATCAATATGGTGTAAACCAAACATGCCTCAACGATTAATATGGTTTGTCTTCTAATCGAATCCTAATCTCATTTATAAAAAAAAAAAAAAAAAAAAAAAAAAAGGAATCCTAATCTCAATATAGAAAGAGGTCGATGGAGTACGATGCGTTAACCGGTACAATTAATTTAGAACGATGCAAAAGTATACGCTTTTATGAGTGTGGAGAATTAACTTATTTTGTCTATCCAAGTCAACGTTAATTTTCAAAGCTAAATCGCGATTAGTTCCCTGCCCCTTTCTTTTTCTGTTCATTTTAGTTGGATTATAAAATAGCTTTGCCTAACCTATATAACTAATAATGTATTTGCTTTTTGATAGGACGAGCTTGTATGTTTGCATTAATGGACAACAATCTCCTCTCTCTGTAGATTTTGCATGCTTAAATTCTTTTTAGGAATTAATATCATGCGCAATATAAAGTTCGCCCATTACATATATATATCTTCACTATGATAGCGAACTTTGCAATAAAAAAAAAAGTTGTGTGTCTGGCTTGTATATATGCAACCAAAAACTTAGATCATATCACTCTACCTATTTTCATGCATAATTTCCAGCTGCTTTATTTCAAACACTAAAATGACTTATAAATATTCCTCACAAAAAAATGACTTATAAATATTGTATTTATAATTAAGTACTTTCTTTCTTTCAAATTTCTACCTAAAGTTTGACAAATATGTATCTCTAAGAGACTATTATTATGTTATGAATTGGCACTTATGTATAAGTAAAGAAATAAAATAATATTGAATTTTTAAATGAAAATTTATCTATTACTAATTTAAAGTATCTCAAGTAATTGGAATGCAAGAGATCGAGATGGACACCATGATTATTGGTAGTTTAATTCATGAGAAATAATTTTGTTAAATAGTAATATATTTCCACGCTAATTATGAATAATACCATTTGATACGCATATATATGTAAATTTACGAGATAAATATATATATATATATATATAGTGAGTTACGCCTTATCCAAAATTCATACTATAGTAAGAAGGAAAAAACGATCATCATATCTTAGGGTTCTTCTTTACCCCACCAATCAAAAAAGTTATTCCTCCATAAAAAGAAAAGAAAACTTGAATTAAAAAAAGGACAAAATAAAGAAAGAAGAATAAGCTTGATCACAATTCTCATTTCTGATCACTATATTTTCGTAACTCATCTTACTGTATCCAAAAGGATTACATGACAAAATAGGTTTCCCATATGAGCCCAATCGAGAACTTTTTAGGATTTTGGAAAATATAACCCTAAGCCTAAAACTTTTTCTTTCCACTTAGAGCATGTCATGCAATCTTTCTCCATTCAAAATTTTCATTCCTGTTAATTTGCGCACATCTAATTTTTGTCCGTGCATCATCGTGCATGAATACATATTGCAAGATGTGCATTTATTTAATTAATGATAATAAAATTTAAACAAGTATTAGTTTTTTTACAAAGATTATGTATATGTATTGTCATGCTGATGCATATATGGGAAGGAATATTGAACTTTAATTTACCAGCAAGCTAAAGCAGCATGCTTTATTTTGTGGTCGTAGTGGTTATATATGAGAATTTGGACCTCTTGGTCCTCTTGCATCCTATTTTTATTTTATGCCTTAGGCCATACCTATGATTGTGAAGTTTCCTAAGAGAATTTATGTGTTTAATCAAGTTAATTTCCCAAGCTTCACCATCATGGTTTTTTTTACTGTATTTTTTTATATATTTTTATCTTGGCTTGATTTAGAGAGAATAGTTTTGAGGTTAAATAGACCATCATGATTTTAATTTTCGATAAATAAAGTATATATAAATATAAACAAAACATACAGAACGAGAGGTTTGATCAGAGGATTATATTTTTGTATTTAGATGAGACATACATATGGTGATTTTTTACTTTTATTTTAAAAAATATACATAGTAGTAACAAGAGATTAGATTTTATTAAAATCATAATGTCTGTTTATGTTCACAGATAGTATATATCTTGAGTACGCTAATTATAGACTTTTAAGTTACTTAAACGACACATGATGACAAGTACTGTACAAGACAACTAAATCCATACCCAATAATATTTATCTTATTAAAAAAAAGAATGCTTATTGATGTGGTAAAGGATTTATAAGGAGAATATGTCTGCAAACCACCAACTGCGGCGGCGCCTTCGGTGGTGATAACACCGAGGTATTCCCAATTTCAAGATGAAACCGATAATACTTTTTGGATTTCACCGATTCGAAGTAAGCCCGAATACTTTTCTGTTACTCATATTTTTTCGTTAATTTAAAAATTCTTCAGGTTTTTAAAAATCAGCTAAAAATATCTCTTTATCGTTAATTTTGTACACGTGGCATCTAGTGGCGACTAGTCAACTAACAGACTAATATATTTGTGATACGTATCATTCGATTAATAAAAATTTTTGACACATCATCAAAAATCAACATTTTCTTTGTAGAAATTGGTGACGTGGCAAAAATGTGTGACACGCATCATAATTTTATTGGTCTGTTAGCTGACTAGGAATGAGTAGCCGCCACAGAACTCTATATAAGTGTCATATAAATGAAGTTAATGACGAAAAAATATTTTTAGCTAATTTTTAAAAACGTGAAAGTTTGTTAAACTAACGAAAATACGTGAAAGATTAAAAATGTGTTATAAATAAAACCTGAGCCATGTAAATATACGTTTTCTCCATTCTTAATGGACTCTAGTTATAACTATTTTCTTTCATGTATCTTTTTAAATAACACTAGCTAATTCTAAGCAAGCCCGGTCATCATTTTGGAGTATTTATTTTACATTGAATAATTTTTTTTTCTAAACTGTTATATTCATTCTTAATTATTTCAACATCAACTATCATTGCAAACAATGAAACGCGGAAAAATAAATCCTGACGCGCCAATCTCAACCAACAATTTACGAGCTAAAAACGATTGCCGATATTTGTGGCCACACACATATCATAGTTTCCATTTTGATAATAAAAATTTGACAAACTCAAAAAAGAAAAAAAAAAAAAAGATAATTAAAATTTGACCAATAATTGCAAATCTCATAAACGGTGGACAATAGTACTTGCGAATTAATAATTATGATGATGGAGAGAAAAACTGAAAATGCCTTGTTGCTAATGAATATCCTGGAGGCCCTACAAAAACTCAATTTCAGATTTGAGTATGTGGGGTGTGGCCATTTCAATGTTGTTTATAAACAAACCCAGTCAAACTTTGTTCGCTTATAAACGAGACCCATAAAATTAAATCTTATATGTACGCTAGTGTTTGCTAGCAAGTTCGTTTAATTTTAAAATATGTAAAATAAAATAAAATTTTATTAAATGACTAGAAGAACACATAAATATTAATTTATTAAAGAAGTTAACATTAAACATTAATTTATTAGTATTATAATTTAAAAAAACATCAATTTATTAGTATAAATGTTAAATTAAAAAGTACCCTCAAGTTCGCGAACTATTCAGTTCGGCTAGTTAAATGTTCGTTTTAAAGGAGCCGAACTCAAATGTTTATAATGATCCTCAAAATATTGTGCAATTTCGATTTATTTATAAATGAGCCGAATTGTTCGCGAGTCGTTTGCCCATTACTACAAAATCTATCCAATAAGTAATTGATTAATTATTAGAGTTAGGCATCTTCTAAGGGTTTTTTTTTTTTTGGTAAAAAAATTTTTTATTCACCAAAATAAAATCCTCGTAAACATTGCTTACAGACTATCATTATTTAATTTAAACAGAGAAGCCTATACATGATTTCATTGTGCTATCATCCTATCAAAATTACTATTCTTTACACAAGAAGAATAACATAATACTGACTTCTTTATGCTACCAATCATCTTTCGAAGATTGACTGGTCTTTGCGTGAAAATTCTATCATTTCCCTATTTCCATATGTAGTATATAGTCGCAGTAAATAAATGTCTCCTCAAAATCGCCAACTGAGACTTACTCGATGGTTTTTACACCACCAGTCCAGTTCATATCGCCACTCCTTCGGCCCTCGGGTTATGCAGCCAATGCACATCACTTCCAAGCAAAGAAAAGATGCTCCCTGCTCTCAATCCCCCGTCCACACAAAACACATAAATCATCATCACATAGGCCCCACTTTTTTAATCGAGATGTAACGACATGGCCCTGTCCTGACCCGCTGGCCGTTTATCGCGCTCACCGACACCGAAGGCACGACGAGCACGGCGTCGCCACAAGATTGACGTCTATCTCCAAAAACCAACACTTGTCTTTCCAGCATGCGTTGTCCTCACTCGTACGCTCTCCAGGAAATTTCGGAAAACTTCCCAAATGGCCACCCATCCTAGGAGTTTTCCAGGCCAAGCACGCTTAACTCTGGAGTTTCTGTGGATGAGCTCCCAAAAAGAAGTTGATACTTGTTGATATGGATATAACCAATCAATCCTTTTATAGCCCATCGTCTTCCATGTACCTTTCCAATGCGAGTTGTTACACGAGACTTCACAGCTAGCCGATTCAGGACAGCCAACGCAAACAAAACTGTGGCGATGACTAGGTCCTTTCCCCCACACCACGCTAGCCCACCACACTTTAAGTGCTTTGCTATGAATAGCCTCATAAACAGAAGCAATAGAATATTTATCTATTTTGCTTGCAGTCCACCTAATCACATTCCGATCCGTAGCTACTGTAACCGTCTGTACCAAGTCCCAAGCTTCTACGAGCTCCTGATTGATAGGAACTGGAAGCCTCCACTGCCCATTATAGTAAACACGGTCTACTCGACTATCTCGGGATTTTTTTTCAGTATTATTCCTATTGATCAATAGATGATTTTCAAAAAAAATACCATCTCATTAAAGTGTGTGTTTGTACTTGTCATAAATTTAGGATTTGAAGTCGTACTATCGTAAAAAGTTAATTACTGTATATTACTATATACTTGTTTCGTCAAGCAAACGTATAAAATGGTTATGATGGTCGATCGCATGGAATAGAGTAAATGTGGCTTTTGTTTGAGCGTTTACAACCTGAACGTGACTTATAAGAGTTCGCCCATCAAACATCAAATGGTAATGAATTTTTTTAAAATTTGGCCAATTAGCTAGCATACTAAATTTACTAATATAAATTATACTCACTCAAAATCTGCTCTACATCAAGTTGAATTCATAACTTCACGATGGAGAAAATACTAGCCATTAGGCCATGTACCGACATGTGAGAAGAAAACCACATCTGCCAAGTTCAAGGTTTTTTTTTATTTGTATCAATTTGGACTATACAAAGGGGTAGTCCCCATCAACTCATATAATTTTAAAAATTACGTCCACGAAGAACTGGACCCTCAATTTGCAGGATGAAAGTCCACCCGGATAACCATCAGACTAACATCAATTTCAAGTATTTGTTTTTTAAGTTCAACTTGGAAATTTTATTAAGCCGTAAGGCAATCCAAACGAGCCACATAATCCACCGTTGGTGGTATAGAGTCAAGATCAAAAGAAATATAAGGAAAATAAAGAGTAAGGTGCGCCAATTCATAGGCTACCTTATTATCGATTCTACAAACAAAATTAAAGTTATAATTTGAAAATAGAGTGGTAGCCTTTTTGCTTGATGTTGTCTATCATATTTTTAACTGCTAAGAAAGATAAGAAAGATCGATGAGGATACTTTAAAGCTTCAATGAGGAATTTGCAATCTCCTTGGAGAATGATATTGCCAATATTACAAGAACTAGCCAATTTTAATGCCTTTAGTGCTGCCACTGTTTCGGCCTGAAGTGCAGATTCAGTTCTTCCAATTAAACCACTTGCAGCCTTAGTGATGTGCCCAAAATGATCTCTAATCACAACACCATATGCAGAAAACTGGCATCCAAATTAACTTTATAAACATCAATTTTAGGTGGTCTCCAGGTTTGGAAAGTTAAGACAATTCCTAGGGACGAAGATGACACATTATAAAAAACAAAAATGCATGTTCAATGTATGAAGACGAAGATGTTTTATGAGTTTTATCAGAGTTAATTGCGCTGATTACGTGCCGAAAAAGAAGCTGCAACAATATCTTGGATACTAAGGCACTAGATTAATTAAATAAATAATTTAAGCCCTTTTTTTTTTTTGGAAACAAACAATGAGTGCGATGAAACGATAATTTAAGTTTGCGATTGATTGATATTCGAAAAAAACACTTATTGGAAATATCAGTCTCAGTTAATCTCTAAACAAATTAAATGATATCAAAGAAATATCCAAGAAAAGGCAAGTATATTTTGAAAGATGCAGTAGAGTAATTGAAGATTTTCATAATCACTGAAGATCTTCCGATGATAAAGATAAAAATATTTAATGATAAATATATTTGAATATTTATGTAGACAATTTATACATATATGATTACATTTGTTATTATATATGTTTAGGAGAAATCACATGAATTATGTCAAAATATATCTACCATCTTGTATATAAATATCAATATATTCATCAATGAAAGTTAAACTTTATTCTTATCATTCTCTATCTCTTATAGGTAAACTTTTGAATGTATATAATTTAACACATAGTTATATTTATACAATTATTATTTTTATATAACTAATACATTCTACTTATCCCAAATCTATTACCTCGAGAGTCGAAGACATGTTGAAAAAAATGACTTAATCATTAGATCTCTCAATCGACATTTAGACATTAAAATGGAATTATTTTACTTAAGAAAAAAGTTTTTGTGGAATCTGGAATTGTCTTTTGAAAGGGTACATATAAGTTTTTATCTGACACCAAAATCTTAATCAATGCTATACGTGCGAGTTACTATCAATTAGTTAGCCGTTAAGTAGTGTTAAGAAAACAAGCAGCAACTTGGTTATCAAGATTAATGATGAAGTCAACTTTAAAGTACATTAAAAGAAAATAGTATAAATGAGTTACTACTAGATAATAAGTATAATTTACACAGTGTGACTATAATTATGAGCTAGTCACTATAATTCTTTGTTTTACAGAGTATATACTGTTATTAGATCATAATTGTAGCTACACACTAATAATGTCACTAACATGCTTAGATTAACTTAATAAATTAATTAAAACCATATAACCTTTGCAGGGAATTTCTTTGCTTGCATGAGTTGGCATTTTCATTGAAATTAATCATAAGATCATGACCCACTTCAATATGTTGAATCATGCAATGGCACAGTCAGTTTGAACTTAAGATTGCCTGTTTTGTCCATTAATTCTCCGTAAAATAAAAATTTAGGTTCTTTTTCACAGTATTCTTGTATCGTTCCAAGCATATATAAGAAATGTACTTGAAAAAAAAATCACGTATTTTTTCTCTTAAAAATAGGTATTAATTTGAAAGATCCTCTTATATTTTAAATTTTATGCAAGTAAATGATAATTTTATTTATGGTATTTTATTTTTACAATTACATTACAGGATTACACTTTACTGTGGAATACTGAATTACACCATGTAATAAAATGGTCCTGGACGTCCAACACGAAATTCAAGTCTGGTAACTCGGTGGTTAAACCATCGTATTAATAATTAATTTCATGATTTCACGTGTTTGAACGATTTGCTAGCAAATCATTAATTTATAAATACAAAATTAATCCCATGTAAATATTGAAACCTTAAGAATTACACTCTTCAAATGATGACCTAAATTTAATATGTTCGAGTTTGAGCTAGAAATTAGAATAGATTAACAATCCAAATCAGAGCTTGTCTTGCTTTATATATAGAAAGTCGAAATTTACAGAGTTTTTAGTTGAGGATCTACATCTATCTCAGCAAGATAATCTTGGATAGGATTTGTGTAAGCAAAATTTAATTCAGGTTGGCTAGATATACTTATAGGATCAGGGCACACATATTAGTGGAGATTATAGGAAGTAATCAAATCATATAAGGGACGTGCCATAATTAATTAGGCCATTAATTGAAATCATGGATGCATATGACAGTTAATTAGATATTTAGATAATAGCGAAAATGGAATTTCAAGAAGAATATAAGGATAAATCAGATTCATTGCCCACTAAATTAATTACCATGGAAAATGGAGGACATCATCGCCCCATATATGTCATGATTTTTCTTATTGAGAGGATAATATTTTCGATACAGGCAAATTGTGACGATATGGTTAGCATTAGTCGATTTTAATTACAATAATGAAAAGCAAAAATCTCCCCGACTGTACAACCAACACCCAATATAATAATTATTAATTTATTATTTTGAAATTAATTATTATTTTGTTTAATTATAATAGTTAAAGATGTGTTTATATATGGTATTCTTTTTCATTCACCAACCAACACCCAATGTGATTAAATATATATAAAAATAAAACACTATACATCAAACACATCATCATTAGTTATAAAATTTTAAAAATTTAATAATTATCACGTGTCAATTTTTAATTGGATGTCGATTGTAGAGCCACCCACCAACGATTTTTTTCATAATAAAAAAGACTAAAGTTAGTCAAAGAAGAGTTTTCCGACGGTGGGATTCGGATACATTTCTCTTGATTCAAATACTCTCAATTCTTGATTGTGGCCATGATCCCTCCGAAATCTCCTCCATTGAATATTATCTCCATCCTATAAAAATGGTCAATTTTTACATATACGTAAATTGACAAGTATTTGGGATGAGATCGGTATAAAAAAATAATGCCTAAGTTTTACAATTGCTACTTTGGATAAAACTCGTCCAACATAGTTATTAGGGTTATAAAATATAATTAGTGTTGATAAACTGACCGGAATTGATCTTCACAGAAAAGAAGACAACACATGACACAATCCAAATCAAATAGAAACTTAGAATTAAACCTTCCAGCTACAGAAACTGGTTCACATTTAAAAAATCAATGATTAAAGCTTTTATACTGTTGATTTAATGATGAAATACTTAAATGAGATTACTCTCACAGTGTTTAAGGGTGGTTGATCCTATATAAAATTAAGATTTTGTCGATTTAATTATTTCTAAATACAAAATGCAAAAAATAAACTTTTAAAACTGTAAAAATGGAGATGAGCTTAGAACACTTTCTGATTTCATTCATAAACACATTAACCGAATAGGTAAAGAAAGAGATCTTATATACTCGTCTCTTTCTATCCTAGACGTCATAAAAACGAATTACAAATTACTGGAAATGAAATTAGCAGATATTTTTACAAAACCAGAAAGCAACAAAAACAACACAACTAGTGGTTTTTGGGACCACATCTTCACAAATTGCCACATAGCTAATAAAGTCGGTTTTTCTTGCGTACTAATTCTTCTCTAAAGTTTTTAATCATTTTGTAAAGTAAATTGATGAATTTGCTGCAGTAAACTTCTTCTTCTCCAAAACAGATCAAATCAGCAAAAGCTTCAAATGTTGACTTTGGAGTTGACTTTCTTGATCGATCATGACAGATGACTATGGCCATTGCAGAAACTTTATAAATGATTATGTAACTTCACTTCTTCATTATCTTACTTGAAAATAAAATGGCTATTGGACTTGTTGAACTTGAATTGAAGTAAACTAAGAACATCAACCATTCTCATCTTCTCATGCTGAAATCTTGCAGAAACTTCCATAACAACTTCTAAAAGTATCATGTAGCTTGATTGAATCGAAAGGAACATCAAAAGTGGCCAGCATACAAAATCCCTAATTTTTGATAGTAAAATCCAAAAAACCGACTGATCAAGCTGACATTTTATTCCTTACTATGTAATCGATAAACTTGATTCTACCAAATGATTCACAACATCCAATATAGTCAAAATTGAAATTTAAATCACTTGTTTTCATCAACTACAACAAAAGATAAGCTAAACTCTAATTTATTTCATGTTAAGGCTAAACCCAGAAATTCCATAACATAAACCCTAACTTGAAATTGAGATTTTCCATTCTAGAGAATTGTAGAACAATTACCAAATATGTCGTTGTTCCCCACACTTCTCTGAGTCGAATGGTCATGCTCTGATTGTCCGCCAAATCATCGTCCGACCACAGTAAAGTCAATTGCATTTCGAAGTTTGACACTTCCAGTAATTCCATCAGCATGCTTCTTCTTCTGAATAATGATACCAAGGTCTTACAACTCTTCTTGATATGCAATCAGGTCCTTATCCGTAATAGTTGTTTCTTCTTTCTCTATTTGGCCTGAATTGATTCTAGCCTCAACTTCGATGGCCAGTTTTGGTCCAGCTTGATTGTAGATCTTCTTAAAGACTTCGAAGAAGGTCTTGGCCGCAATTTTTCCCAAAACAGTTTCTTGATGCTTATTTCTTCTCTTTTCAAGCTTTATCTTTACTGCATTCTTCTTCTTCCTTCCTGCATTGCTCCTCAATATCATTCTAGTACTCACCAAACTCTCTAGAATCTATTGGTATGCAGGCCTCACAAAACAAACAATCTCAACAAGTGTGTGCAATCTAATTAACATGCACACATCGATCTTCTCTTCTAAAAAATGTCTTCATTAATCAAGATCGATCTGCAATCATTCATGGTTGAAAATTTCTTTATTACAGGCATGAAGGGGTTTGCTTCCATTATGATTTTTTATTGATCTTTCATTGCTAACAATCTAACTCTTCTAGTTCTAATAGCACACACCAAACCATTATCTAACCATCACGCTAACTATCTCTACATGAATTAAGTACTGTGAATTGTGATTACACGCCTCAAGTCAAAATTCTGTCAAAATCATAGTACTAAAAGTGTTCAATATTTTTTTTCAACGATGATGTATGAAGTTGTAAGCATTACATTTGCATCAGAAAATGTGTACCATAAAAATCTTATGTTTTCTTTCTTATCTATGGACTATAAATTGCATGTTGATCAAATGCTCCTCATGTGTCTAGTTAGCAAAGAGATTTCTGAACTATCTAAACATAAATAGCCATGACCGAAGAATAAATTTTGGATATAAAAGTCGTATCGCAAGGGGAAAAACTAACATCCTGCTATAGTAGTCTTGAAGGTCCATAATTTATCCAAAAATTTAAGCTTAAGGATAGTGGTTTTTCGATTGGCATATAAACCAATTCACACTATGGTGAATGGTCGATGTGGGATATACCCATATATCTAATATAACCCCTCAAGCACAAGCCTGTTTGGGCTGCGTCGTAGAATGGCGATTAGCGAAGCGCATACAAGGCCGTTTGGATTAACTTGCAGCAGCGGAAGGGCCTAGGATTTTTAAGGTTAGTCAATGAGTTCTAATACCATCTTGAAAGTCCATGGTTTATCCAAAAGCTTAAGTTCAAGGATAATGGCTTCTCGATTGGTATATAAACCAATTTACACTTTGGTGAATGGTCGATGTGGGATATGATGCCCATATATCTAATAAGTAGGAGGCTCTATAATCAACCGCCGATAAAAATAAGACATGTGACAATTAGTAGAATGTGCCACTTTAACGGATAAGCATGTGTTTGGTGTGCATTCTTTTTAATGTTTAATAATAATTTTAATATATATTATTATTCTATATCCTAAAATTGATCGGTGAACCCTTAGTGGGAAAATATCAAAAAGAAAAAATGCAAATCAAACGCACCCTGAGCCATAAAATATACATATTTTACTAATTGCCACGTGATTTATTTTTACTAAACTCGTAATTAAGTTAAAGAGAATTGGGAAGTGTATGAAACTATGGAAATTGTCTTACACTAATCACTAAGTAATTCTTGGATCGGAATTTCTTAACACGCCATCACTTAGGTATGCATATCACTAATTGATATGTGTGTTGTTAAAATTTTATCCACTCAACAAAAGAGAAGATTTCTAACATACACACGTGGTAATAGGTGATTCGCATGTTTAACATAGGAAATTTTTATCCAAAATTTTTTCTAATAACTACGTTTAATCCACACAAAGAAGCTGATTAATTAGTTTTGGAGATGGATTCATCCGATAGATAAATTTGATTCATTAGTTTCTTTAGCATGGAGTGCTCATGAATTTCTGGTGAATCGATCATATAATTAAACAATATTTGAATCAACGGGTGATTATCGGCGATGATGCCAAACCACCCAAGAATTTCTCCGGATTACATTAAGTCTCAATCATTTTCATTTACATGAGCACACATATTATATTATATTATATTATATATATACTTTATGAAACTTCTATTTCAATCACAGGGTATAGATTCTCAAAAGATCCAAACAGGCCTTTTATATATAGCCATGTAGCTGATGAGTTTTAGAAGTATGTATTATAATCATGTAAAACGATGGAAGTCCATAATGGAATTATTTTTTTGGGGAGGGGTCAAAGTCAGGAGCATCATTGGCTGTTGTCTGTTGATGAGTGGTTTTGGAAACTATAGCAGATTCCACTTTTTTGATATAGCATATGTTGAAAGAATACATAACTATTAAAATATGTAAAAATAAAAACAATACTATTAAAATTAAAATTAAAATTAATTATAATTTTATTATGGGTTCAATATTTCGTCCTTTAAGCAAGTGGTTTAGAGTTCAATATTTTTATCCTTGTGAATGAAAAAGATTATATGGTCAAATTTTTATCATACGGCGACAGTTGAATGGATAAATTAATCATGACGGTCGGCTGTGACTCTCTCTCGAGAAAAAAAATAATAGTTCTATCTATATATGAAAATAATAAGTTCGAGATCAGGTAAACTAGAATAATATTTTTACACATTCAATTAAATGTGCTTCAATTAATTCACCCACCCTTATTTGAAGTTTTTCTCAGTTTCTCTCATAGCCTTTTCGGTCGGTCTCTCTTGACATTTGCTTAGCTGTGAATCCTCCAGAAGACATTGCCCACACCCTCACTCACTGTCTTAGGTCCCATACATCATCTATTGATGTATATTTATTTACCAAAATGCTACTTTGGAGATGACAATTCTGATAAATAGTCATCGTCACATTCATTACCATGTCAATTTCAGATATATATTTTCGAGATATTGTGTTACTTATCTATTCATGTGTTAAAAACTGATGATGCAAAATCTCGAAACATAAAGATCAATTGAATAGTTGGGTCATATTGTATTCGTTTAATTAGGTCTCAGGCCGGTTAGGGATAAAGCATTTTCGGTTTATAATTTTAGTGGAAGTTCCATTTTGAACAGTAAACTTAAATTTGTAGCTTGAAAAGATAATACCTTATCTATCCTGCATTTATTTCAAACAGTAAAACTTAATAATAATATCATTTGGAGCTTTCGAAGACAGACATTCGAGAGGGACCTTCGAGTTTTTGACCTCTAATTTGTTGCCATCTGGAAATCTGACGTGGCACTTTCTCTGACATGGCACTTGCTCTTTTTGAGGTCAACAGTAGTAGCTACTTAATTAAGAGCAACTATACTCCTAATAACATTAATTAATAACCTAATTTGCATTGTCCGTTGAAGCCAGACGGAAATCCATGTATTCGAAAGCCAAGCCATGAAGTTTCAGTACTAGTTAGAATCAAAAAATATTTTATTACAACCAATATGCTCCGTTGAAAGTCATTATATATTTTCTGTTACGCAAATATACGATGATTAATTAATTTACTAGACACATTTTTTTTTAATAAAAAATTATAATTCATTGATATTTTAACGGAAAGTACAAGAGATTACAAGTTTACACTTAATAACGAGAGAGTTAAATCTTTATAAAGATAGCAATCAAAACAGAAATTTTCATAACGAATAGAACATGATAAACTAAAACTCCATCTCAACATAATAATCTTCTAAAGGAAAAATTCCGTCCAAAAACGGGAGGCAACCAACAATATAGAAAACACGTACATCTGAAAAATAAAATTTTGCTAAGACGTTTCCTTATTGAAACTTTATGACGTCTAATCTACAAGAAAGAGAGACCACGCATCCCTTAAAATTTTAAGAGCCGTCGAGTCATGTGTAAATCAACCTAGGAAAAGCGATTATATTATTTATTTTGACTTATATGCATATCCCATAATTTAGAAAAGGAAATACGATATATTCTTGAAATTTTTATTTGTTTCCATGTACAACGAGTAATGTTTATTAATAGAATCGAAATCTTTTATTTCTCTCTTTTGATAAAAAAGTTAAGAAAATGGGAAAAACACTTTTTTCTTCTTTATTAGTACACGTGAATACGTTATCTTCTTTTTCTTGCCTTGCTTATTATAAAACATAGTTTCCCCCAATTTTTAGCTAGCCTTTTGTAATTTTCATTTCTAAAACATAGTTTCCCCCAATTGTCTTTTAAAAACTTTAATTATTTGTTGACTTTAGCCGGGATTACACGCGGATGAATTGGTGGGTAGCTAGTGAAAGTGACTTTAATTAGAAGTACAAGTAATTTGGAGTCAAACTACATTATGTATGCTAACTAATGGGTGGTACATGTCTAAATCTTGTTTCGAAAGAAAATAAAATAAATGAGATTACTTTTTGTCATTTTAGTAAAACAAAACGGAAATGCAATTGTGAATGCTCAAAGTAAGCAGCTAGCATGTGCTTCATGCAGCAAGTACTAGACAATATTGTTCAAAGTATGTTTCCACTACTAAAATTCCTCTTAATTATTTTTGCACGAATGGTATGATTAAGTGGCAGACATTAGAAGATCCAAACGTAACGGCATTCAAGATTTCTCCTAATTATGAGCCTAACACAAACGACAAAATACTTTTAGACTACTAAGTGTACGTTGATCTAAGTGATATATATGGAACGAGCTAATTCTCTCACAAAACCAAAAAACCCTACTAGCCTCCCCTCCTTCCCCGCCGCGGTCCCTCTTTTCCGGCAATGGGAGGGTCCCTTGTAGCTGTTTATCTCGCCTCTCCGGCCTCCTATTTCTCTTCTCTCACTGAATGTTGTGTTCGTGAAATGGTTGAGTTGACTAGATAACTTTTATTATAGAAAAGTGTATCTGATATTTTTTAATATTTTTTTTTCTTTTATCACGGAAATAATATCGTAATCCCTCCTGTTTTATGTTTCTTCGGATATAAATTAAAAATCTCGTTGTGAAAAAAGAAGTGACGTGGAACGAGTCGGATACTCACTCCTTATTAAATAATAATAATAATAATACATGATATTTTTTTTTTAAATTAATCTAATATATTTAGTGAAAATTATCGAATATACACATTATATAAATAAATTTAAAAATATCATGAAACTCCTTAAAAAAATAAAAAATATCATAATGCAGAGGGAATATGTCTTAAGCTAGATCGTTGTTCGTTTTAAGAGGATGGAAAAATATATTTATTCAAGGAGCCGTCCACGTTATGTTGTACTCAAGTAACTAAAAATTCACCTTTCCGATATGAATAACGATCGAATCGAGGTTGATATTCACAAAAACTAATTTCGTGGTCGATATTCTACCCCAGCCCAATTCCCTATTTCATATTCTGGAACATACATTCGCATCTCCATAACCTCGGACTGCTAATTTCATGAGTTTCATAAACCTCGGGGACTTCCGAAATGATCTATATTTATATGGAAATTGAATTTCCCGTTCCAATGTCTAAGACCACGAATTTCTCTTTCTCTAATTAATTTTCATATTTTTTATATATAAATATGATAATTAATTAGGGACGGAAGTAGCGTAAATGCTCTCTATTATTATTCGGAAGATTGAATATTTTCATCAAAAATCGATTTACATTATATATCGGACTTTCTAGACATTGCTGCCTCCTAATGGGCTCAGGCTATTTTGTACTAGTCTTGTGGTGAACTATTGGGCTGTAATGAGCGTGGTTGCAATGTTGGAAATGGGCTACGATACTAATGGCTTATATTGGGCATGTTTTCTCCTCCTCAGACCTGTAGGCCTGTCGTAGTTCCCGTGATTTTACGGACGAACCTAGTTTCAAAAATAAAATTACTGTAATTAATTGCTTTCAACTTTTTTTATTTTTCATTTTGGATAGAATAGGAGAAAACATTAAACTAAAAAAAATGGTGTTTGTATTGATTATTGGTATAAGCCTGAAATTTTCAATTTTCCTTTTCTCTTGCCCTCTAAATAAAGAAAATTCATGACAATTATCAATAACATCTTACACAAAAATACCTAAAACTTAGATAGATAAATAAAAAAATAAAAAAAAAGTAAACACAAGAGATCTTGAATCGTTATTAATATCCCTTAAACCTTCGAATATCAATCGGAAAAAACATTTCTACAGTTATAATTTCAAGCTTCCATGTATAATCCAAATTAAACTCTACAAACTAGACTTTATCTTTCTTAGTTAATTTTTCTGCTTCCATAACTCTGTTTTCTCCCTCCTTTTCTTAACAAAGCCTAATTGAAATTCAGTACTAATAATTTTTTCAATAGAGTTTATGAATTTTAGAAATGTTAAATATGGATAGATCTCGAGATATAACTTCTCATATTTTTTAATTTTTTTTTATTAGTCCTTTTATTAGGTCTGAGTCCAACAACTTAAAACTTATCGAAATTTAATTTCTTTGTTTCTCTGTATATAAACCAACGGCCACATCACTCTCATTATTTATATTCCAAACAAATTGGCTTTTCCATCTATTTACAATGTTTAAATTCTCCTCAATTAGTGGCTATTTATCAATAGTGACATTATTTATAACTGCTAAATTAAAATTAGAGTCCAAAAAATTTCGAAAGTCAGCTTCAAGAGTGCTTAACTATAAAAATTTTGAGATGGAGATAGTATTCTCTTTTTCTCTCTTTAAAAAAAAAATTATTCTTAAAAATTTTGAAGTACTAATTTAAATTTATGTTATTATTAATTATTAAAATATCAATCTGTTATTAATGATATTTCTGAATCGACATTGATAAAATTAAATTCCCAAGATGAACCTGGTCGTCAAAGTAAGGTTGGCACGAATATGCAACACTCGCAAGTTTCCCTATTGTCTCAACCTATATCTTTTAAATTTTTACCATTTTGGTCCTCCTATTTCTGTCTCTTCACTTATGGTCCTCCTGCCAGAATTGATCTAGCAATGTTTCCAGATTCAAGGTTCAGTTTCTTCTGATCTTCTCCTTGTTTCTGCAGCATGTTTCTAACCTTTTTACGATATAATTCAGGACACACGTATAGTTTTAAGCACTTTGTTTTTGTGGTATATAAAATGGCCTCATAGTATAACTAAGTTAGAATCTATGAATTACTACATAATGTACTAATAGAGCTCTTTGAATTAGTATATGTTGAGAATATCAATTCATGATTCAGCTAAACTTTTATTAAAGCTAAGCAGCGAATCTCCAGTTGAGTTGAAAAAGTGAAGTGGAAACTACTCATATCACTTGCCAACTTTCTACTTTTTCGTCTCCCTTCCATTCCTTAGAAAAGTATTTTTGCTTTTTCCTTGGTGTTCATTAATGGCGGAAATAGATTATTGCTAAGCTATTCACTATAAAAGATACAAAAAATCACCTAAGACCACATTAATCTTCGAAGTACCATTGTTAATTAGTAGCATATACCAGATAGGGGTGGGAACCGATCGAGCAAACCGACCGAACCAATCCGAACCGACTCGATTTTTCGGTTTTCCAATCAGTTTCGGTTTAAAAAAATGACATTCGAATTTCGGTTCGGTTCGATAAAAACCGACAACCGACCGCCAAAACCGATATTTATCCGTTCTATATAATATTATGCGGCAATTATCAATAAGCTTTATAAAAATAAAACCCAACAGCCAACTAGTAATAAAACCCCACTAAACAATAATACATCATTCACTCTTCACTTCTTCATTCTTCTTTTGTTCGTCTGCCACCAAACCACCCCTCCCACACTACAAACCGACGTACACAACGCAACTCGCTCATCAACACTCGAATCGGGTCAAGTCTTTCTCAACTCTCAAGCCTCTCTCAAACGACGAATCGGCCGAAATGGATAATCATGCAGAGGGAAAGCAATTTACCTGATATACCATATTGATCTCTATGTATACAGTATGCTTATTTTTTGTTTAGAGCCTCAGAGGAATCAATATGTTTGAATTGATGCTTAATTTAGGCTTGTAAATAGTGAAAAGTAAAGTTTTTTTTCTTAAATTTGGTTACTCGGTCAACCGACCGATCGGAAAAAAAAACCGACCGCAAAAAATCGGTCGATTTCGATTTTGATTTTTCAAAACCGACTAAAGTCGGTACGGTTCGGTTAGATCCAAAAACCGACAAAACCGACCGATTTCCATCCGTAATATCAGATAAATCGGACATAATTGGACCGGACTGAATGGATTAATTTAATTAGACAATATTTAATTAGTTAATTTAATTTGCCCTTAATTGAAGTTAGTAGTGCTCTAGCTAGACTTGACCTTTCATACATATGATTTCTCGTGAATTTTATCGGTCACATGTGGCGACAGTTCCACAGGTAAATTCTCCCTTACATCAATTCAATGGAGAAGTGACACAAATTTTTCAAAGTTTTCAACAAACCCAATTTAAACATCAGTACATCACCTTACAAATACTAGAGTATGATTACTTCTCTTCACTCTAACTTGAAAATCAATCACTTGGTCCCAAAAAAAATAAGAATAACAATGGAGGGCAGAGAAGAAGATGTGAGGATTGGAGCAAATAGGTACAGAGAGAGGCAACCTATAGGCACAGCTGCTCAATCCCAAGACGACAATATTACTAATAAGGACTACAGAGAGCCTCCTTCGGCTCCTCTATTCGAGCCTGGAGAGTTGTCATCTTGGTCATTTTACAGGGCTGGTATTGCTGAGTTTGTTGCCACTTTCTTGTTCCTTTATATCACCGTCTTAACGGTCATGGGCTTTGCAAAGTCCCCCGACAAATGTTCCACTGTCGGCGTCCAGGGTATCGCCTGGGCTTTTGGCGGCATGATCTTCGCTCTTGTCTATTGCACTGCCGGCATTTCAGGTACTTTAAACCAAAAATCCTAGTATGTTTGATCAGTCGTGCTAAAAGTCTCAAATTTAGCATCGAGTCATGCTAAATGTCTAGGATTTTGGAATCACTAGTGACATATGCTAATTTAGCATTGAGTCATGCTAAATGTCTAGGATTTTGGAATCACTAGTGACATATGCTAATCACATTCTAATGCTTATAAACTTACTTATCCTATTCCTATAATGTAAGAATTTGTGCATTCAGGTGACGAGACAATATGTAATTCACCGATATTCCAAAATTTAAAATGTCAGAATCCAAAGTTCCTCAAATTTCTAATGTTAACAAAATAAAATATCGACTATTACATAACAAAAGGGCAACATTTCAAATTCAAAATTCCTATTGCATAACTCATGATAGTAACTCCCAAGTTAGTATTGATTCGTTTCTCACACGATTATTGGGTTACATTCATGAATCTCATGAACCAGAATGAAATAATTGAAACATTATTTGATCAGCAGAATGCATGAGGTGACAAGTTAATTACAACATTTTCTTAGATCACATTTTCAATAACACTGAATCGATATTCTGTTTGGTTTGGGATCTTGAAAGGGGTCACATCAACCCAGCAGTGACATTCGGACTGCTATTGGCCAGAAAGTTATCGCTCACCAGGGCAGTCTCGAAGCCATTTGTGGGGCCGGTGTCGGGAAGATCTTCCAGGCTTCTTCTCAATACGAGAGACTCGGTGGTGCTGCCAATACAGTCAGCTCAGGATACACCAAGACTGACGGCCTTGGAGCCGAAATTCTCTGAACTTTCGTTCTTGTCTACACAGTCTTCTCTGCTACCGATGTGAAACGTAATGCTAGGGATTCTCATGTTCCTGTAATGAAAAATTATCATGTTAAATATTGTCATTGCAAAAATGTAAATTATTATATACTCCATCTAAAATACATGTCATTTCTTTTTTAAAATGATTTTGTAATGTTGAATTTTAAACGATTTTTCAGATTCTAGCACCGTTACCAATTGAATTCGCGGTTTCCTGGTCCATTTGGCAACGATACCTATTACTGGAATAGGGATTAATCTTGCTAGGAGTCTTGGTGCGGCTCTTACTTACAACAAGGATCAAGCTTGGGATGACCAGGTAAAAATATAAATTATAAGAGGCCTAATACTGTTTTGAGCCTAATCTCTTTTTTTTTTTCTTTTTTTTTTTTACTTTAGTGAAAGATTGTTATTTTCTCCATAAGATTAAATGACGATTATAAATGTTTTTGAATGCAGTGGATATTCTGGGTAGGACCTTTCATTGGGGCAGCACTAGCAGCTTTGTACCATCAAGTGGTCATTAGGGCCATCCCTTTCAAATCCAATTCATGAACAATTAATTAATGGTTTGAAATTTTATTATGTCCTCCATTTTTCAGTGGAAGATTATACTAATGTTGAAGAATCAATAATGTTATTATTAAACGTTTAGTAAATGTTCTAAATATTTATATTTAACAGAGGAGCGTGCATTATGATGCTTAATTTATTATATATGTAATTGTCCTTCATCTTATTAAATACTTTGAGATGTAAATAAGCTATTTATGAATAAATTATTTACACCTAAATTATCAATTTCAAAACTCAAGAAATTTGTAAAAAAATTTGCTAGTCTTTGTTGTAGCAGTAGCAAAAAAGAGAGATCATAATGGGCCTAAATTGTAACGAGCTTAAGTCGGGCCATGTTGAAAAAAGCGTGAATCAATCTGATTGAGACATCAACTAGGACTTTGGACATTTTTAATGGGCTTAGGCCAGTCTTCTGATTAGGTTTCCATCTTCTCATAATCGGGTGTAGCAGCATCAATTTCAATGGGCTACATTTTATTGGTGTAATTTCGACAGGCCCATGATCATGTTATCATTCTTTTTTTTTTCTTTGAAGTCATGTGTTACTACTCTTGCTCACATGAAATATAAGATTAAATATCTATATATATAACTTATGCTTTTTTTTTTTTTGATATTATAGAAACTATGACTTATGGTATTCTCACTAATCCATGTGACATAAATTATTACATGGTCTTAAATTTAAGAAAATTATATACTATTAAATAAGAAAAAATTGAGACCATCCAATCCAAGTGAGAAAAAAATACGAGGAAAATTGACTTAAACGAAAATCTCCTTAGACTTTATATTATATTATATTATGCTTTACAGGTGCAAGCTAGAGGAAGTTGCTGGAAGAAACTTATTTAATACGATAGCATGGAGAGAAAAAAAAGAAGAAATTCCTAACCTCAACAAACGAAATCCACTGCCAGAAATATTAAATGTTCATTACAATTAATTATACTATAACCATATTTCAATTGGCGAAATATTGACACTTCAACCGAGTTTTAGTCAACATCGCACTGACCACCGTTAGGGATTTAACGTCCGCTATAGTTACTCTTTCCCTCCTTAATTACTTAATTACTGTAATATTTTTTATATAATTTATATATAAAAAAAGTGATATTTAATTAGGTACGGTAGTAGGAATGTTTATATTAATGGCAAGTGCCCTAGTTGATTTACACTTGTTTAGTTTGAAATTGCTTTTCAAGTTGACAGTTTCTTACGAAGCAAGAGTCATGGAACATCTCACCTGTTAGAAAAATCTTTTTGAGGATTAATTAGTTATTTTTATTTATATGGGTGGCTATTAAAAGATACTACAATATTATTGAACAGCAGCCTCTCAAAAGATAAGTGTCGTTAAAGTAGAGAAGAAAATGATGTCTCCCTAGATCTTTTTCTGCTTGTAGATTAAATATAAAAGTAATTAGGGCATTCGAAACAAAATACTATATAGAAATAAAGGCGCCGATTATGTTAGCTTCTTAGTTGATAAGTTGGTCATTAATTGTGGTTAACATAATAAGGCTCGGCTCTGCTCTTAATTAGCTAGCCTCAAGTTCTAGTTATATTTGTGTTCGTTTAACATTCTGGTTTATCCC